>NC_036848.1:53711478-53743600 GCF_002910315.2 Salvelinus sp. IW2-2015
GTCCGCGCCACTGCCCATCTTGACACATCGCTGCTCGCTTAACCGGAGAAGCCAGCCGCACCAATGGCGACCCCCATAACTGGTTGACCCCCACAACGAGTCGTAGAGCGCGATGGGACAAGGACATCTCCCGGCCGCCAAACCCTCCCCAATCCGGAACAACCCTGGGTCATTAATGTGCGCTGCCTCATGTGTCACTCGGTCAGGGCCAGCTGAGACACAGCCGATCGAACCCGGGTCTGTAGGTGACGCCTCTAGACCGCTGCACCACTTGGGAGACCCCCCTCCAAAAAAATGTTGCCAAACAAAATATAAAAATCATTACAAACATCCTTCCTCTCAATGAAGTTTTATGTGAGAATTACAAAACAATCAGATGCCAAAAATATTTTCCACAGATTCTACAGTTTTCAATGTGTCTTTATCGCTGTACCATTGTTGAAGAAGAGACGGATATCTAGTGGCATTAGAGTAAACCAAAACATTTAGTCCATGCTTGAAGAATGAGAGTGTTTTATTGGAGTCTGAAATGTAAAATATATATTTCACCCTTATTTTTACCAGGTAAGAGTTTGTGTGAAACCCTTGAACTTAGAGCTGCACAGCCACCCAGAGATAATCATCAACTAACTGGAGAAACAGCTAGCGCAGCAAATTCAATCAGACCTGTCAACACAGGACCGGCTGAAGAGAGATGGCTGATAGCAGTAGACTAGTTACAGGGTCAAGTTAAGACACAGCTTTCATCCCAAAGGCATCCTATTCCCTATATAGTGCACTACTTTTAACTAGGGCACTGTAGGTAACAGGGTGCCATTTGGGGGTCACCCAAAGGAAGATCCTAGCTTCACCAACAATATTGCAACACTGGATGAACACAGGAACTAGACACAGCAGTCGTCATCCAAAAACATCTTATCTGACAGCAGCTGATAACATCTCATTATAGAGCAAAGATTGGCCTGTGTTTGAACATGAATAGTGAGTCAGCATCAACGCATCTGACGGGCGGACAAACAGATGGCTGTGGCAGGTGTGGAGGACTGGATGTATGTGTGTGTCTCTATCCTTTTAGATAGGAGACAGGTGTGGGGCATGGGATAATGGTTGATTGAATGTGAACAGAGCAGTGCTGTTGGTTATAAAAGGGCCTTTCACCTCTGCTCTGGTCAAAAGTTACAACATAATGCGGCAAACAAGAACACCCCATGGCTGAGCTACATGACCACAACATTACCATGGCTTCACATCACATCAGTCTCCCTCTCTGTCTCTCTCTGAAACCAAGTCTGAAGTTTACGAGAAACAGGCTTTCATGAAAGAACTCAATAGACATGTTTTACTATATGATAGACAATAAATGAACTGCCATGAACTTTATCTTCCTTTAAGGTTTCTGTTTAGAACCATGAACAATCTTCCTTTGTCGTGACTCATTCTGATCTGCTTACCCACACAGTCAGAGAGTTGTGTTCTCTGACACAATATAAATGACTTCCATCTCCTCCGTCTACCAACCAGCAGAACAAACACGGCTGTCTCACATCTTTTCTTTCCTGTTCTGGTTGTTCTAGTTTGGTACTGTCGTCAACGGTGACAGTGCTGTCTGGTCTGGCGCCATGGCAACACACAGGACGTGGTTTCCTCAGACTGATGATACAGCACCACCATAAACCTCAGATACCGGAAGCTACATGGCTCTTCAGGTACTAATTGTCTTTATACAGGGTTCTGAGTTTGCTTCCAACCTGTAGAGAATATAATGAAGATTGACCACTCAAACGGTAGTCTGGACAGCTCGATACAAAGGTAAGGCATCCCCTATGGACCAAAGCATCTCTAGCAAGCATCATGGTAAGACTTACACCATGGCCTAACCTACTGTGCTCTCTACTGGGTCTGGAATCTCTGCACAGCTATGCCAGCAAACCACAAGGCCTCTTGACACACACACAGTGTAGAAGCTCAACTTAGCTGTGTTAGTTCTGAACGATTACAAAGGAGGCGCATACAGAGCCTGAAGCTCAGAGACAAAGCATCGCTCATAACAGAGAATCAATTCACTTACTCACACACACACAAGGCCCCACTCTCATAATTACATGTAGTAGCCGGATGCAGTTCTCATCCCTGTCATCAGAAGTCCTTTTTCCAGGTTTGTTCACAGGGGTTTTTCTGGCTGTTGAAGACCTCACAGCCTCCTCACCATTAAACGGATGTATTAAACTGCTGTATTCACTCTCTTTATCTCTAGTAGAGGGAGAACCAGTCAGACAGCCTGGGTTAACAGAAGGGTCTTAAATGGGGGGCCTCAAAGTTTAATAACAAAACACACCATTACACACAATCAATGAGTAATATAACTCACATGATTTGAGGTTGTTATATGAGTAACACAACAGCCTGGGAGGAAAGCTTTGAGCTAGGGCGATAAATCAAATAATTAAGAGGTAATTACTTCCCTCAATAACGATATAAAAACGTTTAGATTCATTTTCGATAATGTCGATATAGAATAATTAGGTACATCAGTCCATTTCACCTCTGACGCAGCAGGAATGGGCGGAGAAGTGACAATATGCACGTGGAGAGGTAGACGCCCACTAAAAACCACGTAGACCTCGAGTGATGGAGAAGCCACTATTAACCACGAAATGGGTGATGTAGGCGGAAACAGTGGCAGTGAGCCATGGAGAAGGAGCAGCTTCCAATGAAGAAATTATTCATGAAAATGATTCAACTGTTTCAGTAATTTGGAAGTGGTAACCTGCTGGTTACTGCCCACGCTCTACACTAGGCACTGCTGGTTACCGCCACGCTCTACCACTGGACCTAGTGCGTTACCGGCCCAACGCTCTAACCACTAGGCTACCTGCTGGTTACCGGCCCACGCTCTAACCACTAGGCACTGCTGGTTACCGCCAGCGCTCTAACCACTAGGCCACCTGCTGGTTACCGGCCCAGCGCTCTAACCACTAGGCCACCTGCTGGTTACCGGCCAGCGCTCTAACCACTAGGCCACCTGCTGGTTACCGGCCCAGCGCTCTAACCACTAGGCTACCTGCTGGTTACCGCGCCCAGCGCTCTACCACTAGGCCACCTGCTGGTTACCGGCCCAGCGCTCTAACCACTAGGCTACCTGCTGGTTACGGTCCACGCGCTCTAACCACTAGGCCACCTGCTGGTTACCGGCCCAGCGCTCTAACCACTAGCCACCTGCTACGGCCAGCGCCTAACCACTAGGCACCTGCTGGTTACCGGCCCAGCGCTCTAACCACTAGGCCACCTGCTGGTTACCGGCCCAGCGCTCTAACCACTAGGCCACCTGCTGGTTACCGGCCCAGCGCTCTAACACTAGGCTACCTGCTGATTACGCCAGCGCTCTAACCACTAGGCTACGGTTTGTTCAGGCATTAGGCATTCTTGAGTCTGAAGCAGATATGAACCTTTTAAAATTATTTGATTAATATCGTGATAACTATGTTATCGAATGAAAAAATCTATAGATATCCTGATAATTGATTTGCCATATCACCCAGCCCTACTTTGAGCCATAAGGTATTGATCTTCACAAACTATGTTGGCAGTCAGCCAAGCGTGCGTGTGTGTGTGTGTGTATGTGTGTGTGTCACTGAGTAAACAACCCAGAGCAGCAAAGAGCTCTGTGAGATGATATCAAGATCATCCAAGGGCTTGTGAGTACTAGTTATGGTGACCCAAATCAGGATCTCCATGGTAACAGGTTAGACAGTGTGGCAAATCTGTGTCGCCTTGGCAATAGAAGACAAGACAGGACTAAGAGGAGGTGGGGAAAGCGGGGGTCTGAATCAAGTTCAACTTCACTGCAACACATTGAAATCCATGGCTACCACTAAGACTCCTTGTGCTATTATGGAAATGCATTTGACAGAGAGTCTCCCGTACCCTTGTATACTTTTAGCCAGTAGTTCTGAATGTAGCCCTCACGGGCCAAAAATGGTCCCTGAAAACTGTGTACTACGTCACATACTATATAATGTGCACTACATCACCCCCCCTGCTCTCCTCTGCCTGCCTCTTGCTAGCTGTCACTCAAATGGTGAGGGCCTGAAGCTCATTGGTTGAACACAAATTGCAAGGGACTGGTCCACGTGGTAAAAATGTAGGGGGGGGGGGGGTGCACAGCTTCAAGAAAAACAGTTGCTTTCAAACTAAGGATTTCATGGCCAATTGAGGTAAGACAGTAATTCTGCTCATAGATTATGCATGTTTATAAACTGGGTGGTTCGAGCCCTGAATGCTGATTGGCTAACTCAATGGCCCTTCCATAACCAATGACGTGTTATATGAGACTGTATACCGCGGGTATGGCAAAACATTTATTTTTACTGCTCTAATTACGTTGCTAACCAGTTTATATAGCAATAAGGCACCTCAGGGGTTTGTGATATATGGCCAATATACCACGGCTAAGGGCTGTATCCAGGCACTCCGCGTTGTGTAAGAACAGCCCTTAGCCGTGGTATATTACCCATATACCACAAACCCGAGGTGCATTATTGCTTAAATGAACACATTGATACATCCAGCCCAAAGGGTTTTTAAAATACTTAGTCGTCGCCAAAGCTGTCTTTAATAAAATGTTGTAACAATGCTGTAACTGCTATAACTGCAGTTATAAAAAGTGTAGTTACATAAGGATAAGGGCAACTCAAATGGCACTACACCCAGATCAATGGAGAAGAACAGTCGATTACAAATGATGACACCCACGATTATGTGATGAGAGCCGTTTTGAAATCTCACATTGAACAGGGCTATACCCATAGAGTACTACTTTTGACCAGAGGCTTGATAGGCCCTGGTCAAAGTAGTGCACTAAATACGTACTGTAATAGGGTACAATTTGGGACGCTGCCTAAACTAACACCAAGGTTATATAGTTATATATATAGACAGACTGAGGTGGAGGTTATATAGATAGTTAGACATCAGACTGAGGTGGAGGTTATATAGATAGTTAGACATCAGACTGAGGTAGAGGTTATATAGATAGTCAGACATCAGACTGAGGTTATATAGATAGTTAGACATCAGACTGAGTGGAGGTTATATAGATAGTCAGACATCAGACTGAGGTGGAGGTTATATAGATAGTTAGACATCAGACTGAGGTAGAGGTTATATAGATAGTTAGACTCAGACTGAGGTTATATTAGATATGTTAGACATCAGACTGAGGTTATATAGATAGTTAGACATCAGACTGAGGTTTATATAGATAGTTAGACATCAGACTGAGGTTATATAGATAGTTAGACATCAGACTGAGGTGAGGTGCCTTATTGCTATTATAAACTGGTTAGCAACGTAATTAGAGCAGTAAAAATAAATGTTTTGTCATACCCGCGGTATACAGTCTCATATAACACGTCATTGGTATATGGAAGGGCCATTGAGTTAGCCAATCAGCATTCAGGGCTCGAACCACCCAGTTTATAAACATGCATAATCTATGAGCAGAATTACTGTCTTACCTCAATTGGCCATGAAATCCTTAGTTTGAAAGCAACTGTTTTTCTTGAAGCTGTGCCACCCCCCCTACATTTTTACCCACGTGGACCAGTCCCCTTGCAATTTGTGTTCAACCAATGAGCTTCAGGCCCTCACCATTTGAGTGACAGCTAGCAAGAGGCAGGCAGAGGGAGAGCAGGGGGGGTGACGTAGTGCACATATTATAGTATGTGACGTAGTACACAGTTTTCAGGGACCATTTTTGGCCCGTGAGGGCTACATTCAGAACTACTGGCTAAAAGTATACAAGGGTACGGGAGACTCTCTGTCAAATGCATTTCCATAATAGCACAAGGAGTCTTAGTGGTAGCCATGGATTTCAATGTGTTGCAGTGAAGTTGAACTTGATTCAGACCCCCGCTTTCCCCACCTCTTAGTCCTGTCTTGTCTTCTATTGCCAAGGCGACACAGATTTGCCACACTGTCTAACCTGTTACCATGGAGATCCTGATTTGGGTCACCATAACTAGTACTCACAAGCCCTTGGATGATCTTGATATCATCTCACAGAGCTCTTTGCTGCTCTGGGTTGTTTACTCAGTGACACACACACATACACACACACACACACGCACGCTTGGCTGACTGCCAACATAGTTTGTGAAGATCAATACCTTATGGCTCAAAGTAGGGCTGGGTGATATGGCAAATCAATTATCAGGATATCTATAGATTTTTTTCATTCGATAACGATAGTTATCACGATATTAATCAAATAATGTTTAAAAGGTTCATATCTGCTTCAGACTCAAGAATGCCTAATGCCTGAACAAACCGTAGCCTAGTGGTTAGAGCGCTGGGCCAGTAACCAGCAGGTAGCCTAGTGGTTAGAGCGCTGGGCCAGTAACCAGCAGGTAGCCTAGTGGTTAGAGCGCTGGTCCGGTAACCAGCAGGTAGCCTAGTGGTTAGAGCGCTGGGGCGTAACAGCAGGTGGCCTATGGTAGAGCGCGGACCGCTAACCGCAGGTAGCCTAGTGGTTAGAGCGTTGGGCCGGTAACCAGCAGGTAGCCTAGTGGTTAGAGCGTTGGGCCGGTAACCAGCAGGTAGCCTAGTGGTTAGAGCGCTGGGCCGGTAACCAGCAGGTGGCCTAGTGGTTAGAGCGTTGGGCCAGTAACCAGCAGGTTACCACTTCCAAATTACTGAAACAGTTGAATCATTTTCATGAATAATTTCTTCATTGGAAGCTGCTCCTTCTCCATGGCTCACTGCCACTGTTTCCGCCTACATCACYCATTTCGTGGTTAATAGTGGCTTCTCCATCACTCGAGGTRCTACGTGGTTTTTAGTGGGCGTCTACCTCTCCACGTGCATATTGTCACTTCTCCGCACATTCCTGCTGCGTCAGAGGTGAAATGGACTGATGTACCTAATTATTCTATATCGACATTATCGAAAATGAATCTAAACGTTTTTATATCGTTATTGAGGGAAGTAATTACCTCTAATTAATTATTGATTTATCGCCCTAGCTCAAAGCTTTCCTCCCAGGCTGTTGTGTTACTCATATAACAACCTCAAATCATGTGAGTTATATTACTCATTGATTTGTGTAATGGTGTGTTTTGTTATTAAACTTTGAGGCCCCCCATTTAAGACCCTTCTGTTAACCCAGGCTGTCTGACTGGTTCTCCCTCTACTAGAGATAAAGAGAGTGAATACAGCAGTTTAATACATCCGTTTAATGGTGAGGAGGCTGTGAGGTCTTCAACAGCCAGAAAAACCCCCTGTGAACAAACCTGGAAAAAGGACTTCTGATGACAGGGATGAGAACTGCATCCGGCTACTACATGTAATTATGAGAGTGGGGCCTTGTGTGTGTGTGTGAGTAAGTGAATTGATTCTCTGTTATGAGCGATGCTTTGTCTCTGAGCTTCAGGCTCTGTATGCGCCTCCTTTGTAATCGTTCAGAACTAACACAGCTAAGTTGAGCTTCTACACTGTGTGTGTGTCAAGAGGCCTGTGGTTTGCTGGCATAGCTGTGCAGAGATTCCAGACCCAGTAGAGAGCACAGTAGGTTAGGCCATGGTGTAAGTCTTACCATGATGCTTGCTAGAGATGCTTTGGTCCATAGGGGATGCCTTACCTTTGTATCGGACTGTCCAGACTACCGTTTGAGTGGTCAATCTTCATTATATTCTCTACAGGTTGGAAGCAAACTCAGAACCCTGTATAAAGACAATTAGTACCTGAAGAGCCATGTAGCTTCCGGTATCTGAGGTTTATGGTGGTGCTGTATCATCAGTCTGAGGAAACCACGTCCTGTGTGTTGCCATGGCGCCAGACCAGACAGCACTGTCACCGTTGACGACAGTACCAAACTAGAACAACCAGAACAGGAAAGAAAAGATGTGAGACAGCCAGTGTTTGTTCTGCTGGTTGGTAGACGGAGGAGATGGAAGTCATTTATATTGTGTCAGAGAACACAACTCTCTGACTGTGTGGGTAAGCAGATCAGAAATGAGTCACGACAAAGGAAGATTGTTCATGGTTCTAAACAGAAACCTTAAAGGAAGATAAAGTTCATGGCAGTTCATATTATTGTCTATCATATAGTAAAACATGTCTATTGAGTTCTTTCATGAAAGCCTGTTTCTCTGGTAAACTTCAGACTTGGTTTCAGAGAGAGACAGAGAGGGAGACTGATGTGATGTGAAGCCATGGTAATGTTGTGGTCATGTAGCTCAGCCATGGGGTGTTCTTGTTTGCCGCATTATGTTGTAACTTTTGACCAGAGCAGAGGTGAAAGGCCCTTTTATAACCAACAGCACTGCTCTGTTCACATTCAATCAACCATTATCCCATGCCCCACACCTGTCTCCTATCTAAAAGGATAGAGACACACACATACAYCCAGTCCTCCACACCTGCCACAGCCATCTGTTTGTCCGCCCGTCAGATGCGTTGATGCTGACTCACTATTCATGTTCAAACACAGGCCCAATCTTTGCTCTATAATGAGATGTTATCAGCTGCTGTCAGATAAGATGTTTTTGGATGACCGACTGCTGTGTCTAGTTCCTGTGTTCATCCAGTGTTGCAATATTGTTGGTGAAGCTAGGATCTTCCTTTGGGTGACCCCCAAATGGCACCCTGTTACCTACAGTGCCCTAGTTAAAAGTAGTGCACTATATAGGGAATAGGATGCCATTTGGGATGAAAGCTGTGTCTTAACTTGACCCTGTAACTAGTCTACTGCTATCAGCCCATCTCTCTTCAGCCGGTCCTGTGTTGACAGGTCTGATTGAATTTGCTGCGCTAGCTGTTTCTCCAGTTAGTTGATGATTATCTCTGGGTGGCTGTGCAGCTCTAAGTTCAAGGGTTTCACACAAACTCTTACCTGGTAAAAATAAGGGTGAAATATATATTTTACATTTCAGACTCCAATAAAACACTCTCATTCTTCAAGCATGGACTAAATGTTTTGGTTTACTCTAATGCCACTAGATATCCGTCTCTTCTTCAACAATGGTACAGCGATAAAGACACATTGAAAACTGTAGAATCTGTGGAAAATATTTTTGGCATCTGATTGTTTTTGTAATTCTCACATAGAAACTTCATTGAGAGGAAGGATGTTTGTAATGATTTTTATATTTTGTTTGGCAACATTTTTTTGGAGGGGGGTCTCCCAAGTGGTGCAGCGGTCTAGAGGCGTCACCTACAGACCCGGGTTCGATCCCGGGCTGTGTCTCAGCTGGCCCTGACCGAGTGACACATGAGGCAGCGCACATTAATGGACCCAGGGTTGTCCGGATTAGGGGAGGGTTTGGCCGGCCGGGATGTCCTTGTCCCATCGCGCTCTAGCGACTCGTTGTGGGGGTCACCAGTTATGGGGGTCGCCATTGGTGCGGCTGGCTTCCGGGTTAAGCGAGCAGTGTGTCAAGATGCAGTGCGGCTTGGCAATGTCGTGTTTTGGATAACGCATGGCTCTCAACCTTCTCCTCTACCGAGTCTGTACGGGAGTTGCAGCGATGGAAAAGACTAACTACCAATTTGGATATCACAATCTTTCTGTAGTGAGCAGTAAAAACATTAACCTTTGAGATGCAGGACCAAGGAATGTTATGTCAGAAAGTCCAATTTTTACAGGCTTTTAGTTTCCACATGTAAGCTAGGYGGTGCTATGCAGATATGCTAATCTTTATTAGTAAGGATAAGGTAGTTGCGTGTGCACACGCCCATTAGTATTATGAAGACTCCGTGCCACAATAAGGGAATTGAGGTTGTCATTTTGACAGCCTCCAAGACTTCCTGTTAGCAGTAGGTCTACTACCTTACCCAATATTTGCTCTGCGGTTGAGAGAGAGCGAGATACAAATTCCATCTAGACACTGTTGCTCTAGAGCACACAAAACTATACATGCCTTGGCCTAAACATCAGCGACACAGCTACCTTCCACAAAGCTGTGAACGAGCTAAGACAAGGGAAGAAAACACACAATGGGACAGATGCCAAATTGAGACTGCATGCAGAATTCTGAAAAATATCCCCTGTGTACAATGGAAAACACCAAATAAGGCATGCAGAGCAGAATTAGGCAGATACCCGCTAATTATCAAAATCCAGAAAAGAGCCGTTAAATTCTACAACCACCTAAAAGGAAGCGATTCCCAAACCTTCCATAACAAAGCCATCACCTACAGAAAGACGAACCTGGAGAAGAGTCCCCTAAGCAAGCTGGTCCTGGAGCTCTGTTCACAAACAGACCCCACAGAGCCCCAGGACAGCAACACAATTAGACCCAACTAAATCATAAGAAAACAAAAAGATAATTACTTGACACATTGGAAAGAATTATTAAAAAACTGAGCAAACTAGAATGCTATTTGGCCCTAAACAGAGAGTACACAGTGGCAGAATACCTGACCACTGTGACTGACCCAAACTTAAGGAAAKCTTTGACTATGTATAGACTCAGTGAGCATAGGCTTGCTATTGAGAAAGGCCGTCGTTGGCAGACCTGGCTCTCAAGAGAAGACAGGCTATGTGCACACTGCCCACAAAATGAGGTGGAAACTGAGGTGGAAACTGAACCGCACTTCCTAACCTCCTGCCCAATGTATGACCATATTATTTATTTTAATTTAACCTTTATTTAACTAGGCAAGTCAGTTAAGAACAAATTCTTATTTACAATGACAGCCTACCCCGGCCAAACCCGGAGGACGCTGGGCCAATTGTGCGCCGCCCTATGGGACTCCCAATCACGGCCTGTCGAACCAGGGTCTGTAGTGATGCCTCTAGCACTGAGATGCAGTGCCTTAGACCGCTGCGCCACTCGGGAGGAGCCCCCTCAAATTACACAGACCTACAAAGAATTTGAAAACATTAATTGAATTGACACACAAAACAACACCGGATTCAAAACTTTTTAATTTAAATTATTATACAAAATTCTTGCAATGAATAGAATGTTATATATATGGGGGATACAATCTTCCCAGCTCTGCAGATTCTGCTGTGAGGAGGCAGAGTCATTAGATAATTTATTTTGGTATTGTCCATATGTAGCTTGTTTTTTGGTCACAGGTCCAGAATGGCTAAAGAATTGCAACATTTACCTAGAACTAACGCTGCAGATAGCAATACTGGGTGATTGGAAAAGTCATAGTCAATCAATAATATAATMATTATTTTAATTTTTTCTTTTTTTACAAATTTACAATCTGTAGAGGCTATGAGAATAGAAAGGTTCAGTACTTTTGTGAAGCGTCACATCACAGTTGAAAAATATATGGCAAATACAAATCCAAAATGGATGATGTTGAGAGATAGATGGGAGGGGTTGAATGGAGCCTGAAGGGTGGGACTAATAACAAGATAACCAATGTAAAACATACGGGGTCTGTAAAATGAATATAGGTTCAGAACTTTTGTGAAATAGCACCGTTACAAATATAAATCAAACTGGATGGACATCAGAAATAGAGGAAAGACTAAAAACAAACTAAATATAATTATTGTAAAATGTGTGTAATATGTATAAACTGAAGGTAGAAGCCTAAGTGTTATTGTTTTAGTTTACTCCAATTGGGGGAGGGGTGGTGGGGAATAATAAAGGTATATTCTAACAAAAGATGTATGTGTATATGGATATAAACTCAGCAAAAAAAAGAAACGTCCTCTCACTGTCAACTGCGTTTATTTTCAGCTAACTTAACATGTGTAAATATTTGTATGAACATAAGATTCAACAACTGAGACATACACTGAACAAGTTTCACAGACATGTGACTAACAGAAATGGAATAATGTGTCCCTGAACGAAGGGGGGGGTCAAAATCAAAAGTAACAGTCAATATCTGGTGTGGCCACCAGCTGCATTAAGTACTGCAGTGCATCTCCTCCTCATGGACTATACTAGATTTGCCAATTCTTGCTGTGAGATGTTACCCCACTCTTCCAAGGCATCTGCAAGTTCCCAGACATTTCTGGGGGGAATGGCCCTTGCCCTCACCCTCTGATCCAACAGGTCCTCGGCTCTTCGCTGGCCATGGCAGAACACTGACATTCTTGTCTTGCAGGAAATCACGCACAGAACGAGCAGCATGGCTGGTGGCATTGTCATGCTGGAGGGTCATGTCAGGATGAGCCGGCAGGAAGGGTACCACATGAGGGAGGAGGATGTCTTCCCTGTAACGCACAGTGTTGAGATTGCCTGCAATGACAACAAGCTCAGTCCGATGATGCTGTGACACACCGCCCCAGACCATGACGAACCCTCCACCTCCAAATCGATCCTGCTCCAGAGTACAGGCCTCGGTGCAACGCTCATTCCTTCGACGATAAATGCGAATCCGACCATCACCCCATGTGAGACAAAACCGCGACTCATCAGTGAAGAGCACTTTTTGCCAGTCCTGTCTGGTCCAGCGACGGTGTGTTTGTGCCCATAAGCGACGTTGTTGCCGGTGATGTCTGGTGAGGACCTGCCTTACAACAGGCCTACAAGCCCTCAGTCCAGCCTCTCTTTTGGTGTTTTTCAGAGTTGGTAGAAAGGCCTCTTTAGTGTCCTAAGTTTTCATAACTATGACCTTAATTGCCTACCGTCTGTAAGCTGTTAGTGTCTTAACGACCGTCCCACAGGTGCATGTCCATTGAACAAGCATGGGACACAGTGTTTAAACACTTTACAATGAAGATCTGTGAAGTTATTTGGATTTTTACAAATTATCTTTGAAAGACTGGGTCCTGAAAAAAGGAAGTTTCTTTTTTTGCTGAGTTTATATATTTACCCCAAGAATATATGGGGGATTGGAAATGATGCAGACAATTACATTGATGGAAGCAACAATCAATCCGCAATATTAAAGTCGATCAACCCCTTAAAAAAATTATAATTATTTGAAAACAAACCCAATTTTCATTAACTCCCATATCGAATGGGTGAAATACCAGTGTGCCATCACAGCAGCAAGATGTGTGACCTGTTGCCACTTGTTGACTTATTTTTCCTTTTGTACTTTAACTATTTGCACATACAATGACATTTGAAATATCTTTATTMTTTTGGAACTTTTGTGAGTGTAATGTTTTACTGTTCWTTTTTTGTTGTTGATTGCACTTGTTTATTATCAACTTCACTTGCTTTGGCAATGTTAACATGTGTTTCCAATGGGAGGGAGAGAGGGAGAATGGTTCTCCTTCCGGCAGTGTAACACACACACTCACACTCTCACACACACTCTTGACGTGTGGCAGATGGTAGTTATGGTCTCCTTGTTCAAGGGGTGGGTCTAATCCTGAATGCAAACAGTAAACATTACACTCACAAAAGTTCAAAAATAATAAAATACATTTCAAATGGGATTAACTTCATTCCAGCCTGTGTCTATTCCACAAGTTACCACCGGCTAAATTCTATGATGTTAAAATGCCTATTTACTCTGTTCCAGTCTCAGCTTCAGCAAACAGCACGACAGCCTTTTCAGAACCAGGACAAATACAGAGGGAGAGATGGGCATCTGTCCCAAATGCCATCCTATTCCCTATATAGTGGACTACTTTTGACCAGAGCCCTATGGCACTATATAGGGAATAGGGTGCCATTTGGGATGTAGTGAGACAGAGTGACAGTCATACTACTGCAGCTGCTGGTGGGTTGAGTGCTTAGAGCTCGCTGCTCAGTAACTGCTTCATTTTTAAAGCTTCAACAAAATACTTGAAGCTGAATGAGTACTTTAATAGACAAGCGGTTGTTTTGGATGCTTTGAGCTGTGCCGTTTAAGTCGGCACTACTAGTGTTGCCAAAGCTCAAAACAAACCGCTCAAATCACCCCCAAAACATCAATCCATTTACAACTGCTTGTCTATCAAAGATTGAGAGTCTATGCTGTGGCTGCAGCTGGCTGAGGAAACCACCCTCATAGTGTTTTGAGTGCAGATTTTTGCTGTGACAGCGGCTGGCTGGGGATCAGGGGCTCAGGCCTCTCCGTCTCCCCAGGACAAAGCTTCTCATTGTCAGCCTGCCTGGCCTCCCAGTCCCCCTGAGGACGATCTGAGATTGGAGATGGGCGTAGTGACTGACACCAGCAGGATGTGTGAGGGGGGGGGTATATCATTGTGCTCCTCCTGTGTCGGGCTGGTTCTCTCTTCTCCTTCTGGTTCATAGGCTGGTTCTCTCGGTTCTCCTTCTGGTTCATAGGCTGGTACTCTCCCTGTTCTTCTTCTGGTTCTTCTGGTTCATAGGCTGGTTCTCTCCCTGTTGTGCTTGTATTAACTGGAGACCTTAATGGCCCTCAGTGCTTCCTTCTCTCTCTGTGTGTGGTGTGCGTGTGCATACTATTTGTGTCTCCCACATTAAAAATCATTTTGTTTGACATCATTACTGTTGACATGTTCATGTTGACACTTGACAGTCAGGAATGTGAGATTGTCCTGGCCTCCATCCATTGTACTATGAGTTGTAATAGTTTAATGTACCATTCAGTACTGAAGCTGTCATTCTGCCTGGGTTGATCATCCTCAACAGTCAATGGTTATGAAGCCATGTGTGAATCAATGAAACGCTCAATAAGGACCTTCCATGTTCATCCCAGCCAGAAACAACTCTGCACTGACCATTTAGGATATTAAACCAATCATATTCTGCGGCTGACTCTCAAACTGACCCCTATTTCCAATATAGTGCACTACTTGTGACCAGGGCCCATAATGAATAGGGTGTCATTTGGGAGGCAGGATCTGATTCATATAAACTGGGTTTATTTTCTGCAAGCAAGTTTTCTACAGCAGGGAGACACACCACATGGGTGGACGTTCAGGATGCAAAGGTTGCTCTTAAGGTTGGTAACAGATAATTATTAACAGGTGACTAACRATTACAGAGCGACAATCTCTGGAACAGCCCTTTTTATCAGTGAGGAGGAGTACTTTTTATATGATGTTTGTTATCTATCATTACTGTCGTATGCAAAATAGATACAGGTCATAAAGTCTCTCCACCTTTACAGCATCTTATCTGTTCCATTAGTTATGACTTTTTTTTTTATTCCCCAAAACGTTTTGTCCTCAACCTGGCTCAATAAATGTACATTTCCTGTCTTCCCCTGCTATTCTCATTCGTGTTGAACCATAGCACAGCCATATACATTTAGAGAATTCTGCTAACTTGGAATTCTAATGGATGACATATTGGTATCAAAAGTTCCAAGAACAATTGCAGTCTGGTTCTGAATGAGAATATTTTGCGTAGAGGGTTTGGTTGGTGCCAACATGGAGGTTAGGTTTGCAACCTCTCTCTGACTGTGCTGTTAACCTCATTCCTTTTCCTGCTACTGCACTCCTATGTAGCTGTTAGCCTGTCTCCACCTCTAGTGGGATTAAATGCTTAGTCTAGTGTATGACCACTCCTGGATTAGCCCGTTACACTGAACACCAGTCCAGAGACCAGCTAGACTCTCTAGGAAGCCTTGTCACTGACTTGAGACAGAGTTTAACGGACACTCGCACACAACCCAAGCCACACAGTTGTGTTTTTGTAATATATATATATATATATATATATATATATATATTTTTACCAGGCAGGTCAATTAAGAACAAATTCTTCTTTACAATCACAGCCTGGAGTCTGAACTGCTCCTCTTAGATACAGTATTATCCTACTGTTCATATTCATAGAACTATAGTATGTAGAAGCAAGTATGGAGCTTGGAGGTAGGGTTGCCAACTTTCTCACTACCAAATAAGGGACAAAAGGTGGCGTGCTAGTGCACGGTCCCACGGCAGTGTGGGTATGGTGTTGTGTGAATGAATATACACTATATTCTTATTTAATTGGAAAGGCAAAACATTCTTATATTCCGTTTAGTCTATAGCTTTACTAAAACTGTATCATTATGTAAACTTATGTGAATAAGCATCAAAATAAATGATCAAAGAAATCACAATTTGGAACTTTGCAGCAAAAAAACCAAACCCATTTCAAATGCAAAAGAGGAAAAGAGGGGCATGAATCACTCCCCAAGTCTACTTTTTCCATGTATATTTCTGCTGCTCTTGACTGATTCAAGCTGGGGTTTTTTGCATAGCCAGAGAAGTCCTTCCATGACATGTCACAGTTCAGATATTTGAAGTTCATTTTTGATCAGCTCTGTGTTGCATCTGTTTCTAGAGTCTGACCATTTAATGGTCATCAGAGAGAAAATCCTCTCTACAAAGGCATTTCAGCCTGGCACACTGAGGACAAGTTGGCTTTCCCTTGGTTTTGGAAAACTGCCACCCACTTCACACTGGTGGATTTTGTGGTATCCTGTCTGGCTTTCTGTATTTCCTCCCGGCTAGTACACAACTCTTCAGTGTTGGTCCATACTGACTGTCTCTGTCATTTTGAGGGCAACCATCACCTGCTCCAGGTCAGTGAAGGAGAGCTCCTCAGAGGGCGACTGGTTTCAGTTCCACCATTACATTTTCTGGTGAGAAATCAAACCACTTGTCAATATATGTAATGACAGTGTCATAGAACGTCACAATGTCCTGTTGCTGCTTGGACCTTTGTGCTGACAATTGTTTGTCCATCAGCTGCTTGGTCTGGTATCCAAAAAAGCTGTCCTGTTTCCACTGAAGCATCTTCATTTTCAACTCTTGGACTTCCTCGTAAACATCTTGGACTTCCTCGTAAACATCTTGGACTTCCTCGTAAACATCTTGGACTTCCTCGTAAACATCTTGGACTTCCTCGTAAACATCTTGGACTTCCTCGTAAACATCTTGGACTTCCTCGTAAACATCTTGGACTTCCTCGTAAACATCTTGGACTTCCTCGTAAACATCTGTGATGCAGAGTGTTGTTTCCACCAGCTTTTTTACGAGTTGGTCAAAAACACACCCCACGTTGTGGAAAAAGCACATATAAATCTCAGCAGCTTCTGTTTATTCTTCATACTAAAAAAATAATCTTCAGTGCCACAGGACAGGTCTCCCCAAGGGCCCTGAAGTATGACGTAAGAGCTGGCCAGCTTTGGCAGGAGACGGTCGACAGCTGGATGAAGAGCGAGCCATCGTGTGCAAACATGTCTCAGAACTTCACACACTCCATCAGACACAGAGAAATATCTCACGCACGCTGGAAAAGGCCTTCTTGTGCATTTCTGTGGTTGCACGCTGAGTTAAGTTATTCTCCCCTCCATGGCCAATTGAGAATTCCCGACGGCATAAAGTACAGAAAGCTTTTGTCGAGTCACCACTGACGGGCTGAACACACGTCTCTTTTGCTTCCCGTTGTTTGTTGTAGCTGCACAGTCTTTTCTTTCTTTTTTTGTTGTTGCATGTTTTATCCATATTTCCTTGATATGCCAAACCGACTGAACAACAACAGAAATTACTTTGCAGGAATTGGCGCGTTTACGCTATACTGTGATTGGATGAATATACGGGACAAGTGAKGTCCCGTAWGGGACTAACCAATATAAGGGACATCCCGGCTAATACTAACTGTTGGCAACCCTACTTGGAAGAGCTATAGTGTTCTTAGAGAAACTGAAGTATGCTTGCTTGGTGAGTATTTAGTAACAGCAGTGCACTAGGTCCAATAGCTTCATGTCCTTTTTCCCTTGCTAGCCGTCTCTATGTTCCACATTTGCACTAATAAAACAACACAGGGCGATGTTTTAATTGTCCCAGCTCCCTGTTTCTGGTGTAAACCTGTCATGGAGTGTTCTCTAATTCATTGAGAACAGGAACATCGCCTATTTCTCTCTTGGTCTTTGGATGGTTGTTGAACGCTAGAATCCAGGCTGTCTTGATCTCTGTCACACTAATGGTATTATAACTTCATTTTATATCCATTCCTTGTCAACTGTTGCTTTAAATGTGGAGTTAGTGCTAATTTTTCTCTTTGTGATGAGCAATCTGCTATTTCGCTCTTTGTAGAGGTATAGATCTGCTCACTCCATGTAACAGCGTGGATATGTGCTGAACGAGACATGCTTTCTCTGTCTCTCTCTTGCTGTCTTACTCTCTCTAGGCATAGATATGTGCTTAACTAGATCTGTTTTCTCTGTAGGACTCGAAGGCAGAGCTGCGTCCTCGTCTGTGCTCGATGAAGAAGGGTGTGACGGGCTATGGCTTCAACTTGCACAGTGAGAAGTCTAAACCAGGCCAGTACATTAGAGCTGTGGACGAGGAATCTCCTGCTGACAAGGCTGGCCTCAAACCGCAGGACAAGATAGTACAGGTACGTATGTCTTTACTGTACAAACAGAGACTCTGTACAGGATGTTTTTATAAAGCCAACTACTCAGCAGCACATCCCTGAACCATATTAGCAATGCAGGGCAATATTCTTCTGGTACTGTTTGTCTTCACCTTTATCAACTTGTACAGACATGTCTTCTCTATTGTACAGATAGTATGCAAGGCATCGATATGACAATCAGACAGTTGTGCTGTTCTTGAGGATGAATGTGTGTGTTGTAATCTCATTACATCAGTGGCAGAGTGGGAATGGTAATCAGTACTGGGATTAGGTAATGCACTGTTGGGAAGTGAGTTTGTGTGAGGGGGGGAGGGAGAGAACGAGAGACACAAAAACAGAGGGTTTTTCAAGGCCAGTTCTGTTAGTGTGAAGGGGAAACAGTCCTTGATACTGTTGTTTTTCGGGCCCTAGGTCCCCATGTCGTAATACGACCACTGTCTGTCTCTGATGTGAATTACACTCCAATTACACTGACTTCAAACAGTGTCTGACAAAGGTCAAGGCTGTAAGTCTAACTAATGCTTTATACTAACCAGGGAAACGTTTGTGAGCTACCGTTCTTAGGTATGGGGTACACACACACACACACACACACAGACTGGGATCAGGGATAGAGTGTATAAGGGCTCTGCTCTGTTGTGTGATCACTATGGAAGTCTGTGAGAGAGATTGAATTGATTCCAAACGATATTCCCACCTCTGACTTTCTCCCGTTGGAATTCAACAGGCAGCACTGAGTCCTATAGCAGTGGGTAGTTCCTACTAGGGTGCTTCCTACAGCGTCCCTAACCGTTTAATTCAGTTTAAACTTCCAATAGATGACCACCCATAACAACTATATTGTCTCACTGTTCTCTGTGATCATGGTGAATGTACTGGACAGCTGTACTTAAAAAAAAACGTTCTGTCTCTCTCTCTTTGTCTCTCTGTCTCTAACCAGGTCAACAGTATGTCAGTAGTAGGGATGCAGCACAGTGAGGTGGTGGCAGCCATCAAGGCTGGGGGAGATGAGACCAGTCTACTGGTGGTGGATCGTGAAGCAGAAGCTTTCTTCAACAGCTGCAACGTCATTCCTACTGAGGCCCACCTCACAGGTACACAAACACACTATCTCCTTGGAAAAACACTGGTCGGGCAGATTCCTGTGAATCCTTCGGTCATTTGGTCATAGATTAGTTGAGTAGAAATTTACTAGGAAAGATTAAGAAAGTTATGGACTTCCATGTAAGTCCTACTTGTCGTCAAGTAGTACTATCGCTCTCCAAGCGTACACACAGTGGCCTTGTTGAAGTTAATGATTCAACTGAAGTTGGGGGTGGAGGACTAGCTGGCTGGCCATAGTCCCAGTCGGTATTAGATAGAACATTGCGGCCCGCTTGTGGGGAAAAACCTGTGGTTACCTAGGTTACACCATTGGCTCACAGCAAAAACTTCACCTTTTTCAARCACAGTTTTCTTGTTTGTTTGATTTGGTCAATTACAAAACTACATTTGAAGAAAAGTAAAACATGTCTAAAGATTACTTTTCAGAATTGCCTGCTCCAGGGCGTTCTCACTACTTAGATTATTTTAATATTGTAGAGGTCACCAATCTTTTCTGAGTCAAGGTCACTTTCGTAGTCAAAAAGCAAGCTGAGATCTAAYGCTCAGAATTGTTTCAAAACATGACTTAAACGTACCATTTAACCTAATAAAAATACTTCTGTAGGAATGAGATTTGTGCAGCAGGCCTAATACATTATCACATGATATTGGCTATATGCCTGGCCTGCCAATATTGTTATTCTCAGGGAGAGAGCGGCAGAGGATCCACCTCTCACGATCSCTGCTCTCTCCTTCCTTTCCTCTGGTACACTGACCAGAGAGAGGGGACATGTCTTCCACCTGATGGCAAAACTCGAGTCGCACCGCATCTGCCTCAAATGCACAAATTCATGTTGTTCCTATGACCAGAGAAATTGAAATATTCCTAGATATTAAAAATAGACACGACCAGCTGCTAATAATAATAAAAACGCGATGGACTTGGCTACTCATTCATTGCAGCTGCAGTGTGAGGGGAAGTAGGGAGAAGCACGTTTTATAATAGTGTTGACTAAAAACTGTTGACAGTGCTCAATACAATAATAAAGACATGAACTCACTCAAACAGCAGCTCTTCGCTGTATTCTTTGACAATTTCTCTCTGGTCAAGGTTTTAAAAGTTTATGAAATCTCACGTGGGCTAGTATCAAATTTAGCTGGAGTCGTGGAAGCTGTAGGCATGGTGATTTGAGCTATCCGACTGGCCAGCGCAGTAGGCAGCACTCGATTTAGCAACAGATCTCCCAGTCCGCTGGGTAGTCAGTTTGTCTTTTCAGACAGATGAAATGGGAACACATTGTGCGCAGGGCTTCTGAGTMAAGTGCATCTACCGCCAACAGCACAACACAAATCACATCAAAAAGGAGTGAAAGCCTTTGTTGGCTTTTCTATAGAAAATATATACTAGCTAGCTACTGACTGGAACATTAAGGTAGCCAAGACCAACAACACAAACAAATGGACAATAAAGTGAGTAGAATTACAAGACTATACTAAACAAGTTTATATGCTTTACCTGTGGTGAAATGTTTTCCATACACATAATAGCTATGTGATGTAGCCTACTTGGACACTGAGTCCCCACTCTCCCACATCAAATAACCTGAAGCCACAGACTCTTCTCGCTGGCTCTATTTCCATACATAGGAGTATTACGAACCGTAGTTTGGAATTTCTGACCTGGTTACTGTAAGATTCATATGTGTAAACATATGAACAACAGCTTTTCGGCATGTTTTGTTATTTCTGTACAACGAAGGTGGCTCTTCTACAATGTGGGTCAACGGGGAAGGAATGTTTTGTTTTCCCCAATTTGTGGTCGACAGGAATCCCATATTATTACGTGGATATCGACTCGGACTATCAGAACTAGACCAAGCCAATAGCCTTCTCTTTTAAGATGAAGTCATAGCAACAGTATTCATGGTGACAGCTGGGGTGTGGAGGATGCAGAAGTCCCTTAAGATCTGGGACAGAAGAGTCAGGCACTAAAGTCAAACCCTTTATTCAAATTAATTACATTTTCACAGTACTTATTAGTCTGATTAGTCAACAATAACACTGACATCATACAGGACAGAAAAGGACTGTGATTCCAATGAAGTACTACACTATATGACCAAAAGTATGTGGACACCTGCTCGTTGAACATCTCATTCCAAAATCATGGGCATTAATATGGAGTTGGTTCCCCCTTTGCTGCTATAACAGTCTCCACTCTTCTGGGAAGGCTTTCCACTAGATGTTGGAACATTAATGCAGGGATTTGCTTCCATTCAGCCATGAGCATTAGTGAGGTCGGGCACTGATGTTGTGGAGATTTAGGCCTGGCTCGTTTTCGGCGTTCCAATTCATCCTGAAGGTGTTCAGGTCAGGGCTCTGTGCAGGCCAGTCAAGTTCTTCCACACCGATCTCGAAAAACCATTTCTGTATGGATCTCGCTTTGTGCACAGAGGCATTGTCATGCGTTAACAGGAAAGGGCCTTCCCCAAACTGTTGCCATGAAGTTGGAACGACTGAATCGTCCAGAATGTCATTGTATGCTCTAGAGTTAAGATTTCCCTTCACTGGAACTAAGTGGTCTAGCCCGAACCATGAAAAACAGCCCCAGAGCATTATTCTTCCTCCACCAAACTTTAGTTGGCACTATGCATTCTGGCAGGTTGCGTTCTCCTGGCATCCGCCACACCCAGATTAGTCCGTCGGACTACCAGATGGTGAAGTGTGATTCATCACTCCAGAGAACGTGTTTCCACTGCTMCAGAGTCCAATGGCGGCGAGCTTTACACCACTCCAGCTGACGCTTGGCATAGCGCATGGTGATCTTAGGCTTGTATGCTGCTGCTTTGCCATGGAAACCCATTTTCATGAAGCTCCCGATGAACAGTTTTTGTGCTGACGTTGCTTCCAGAAGCAGTTTGGAGTGAGTGTTGCAACCGAGGACAGACTATTTTTATGCCCGACGCGCTTCAGCACTCGGTGGTCCCGTTCTGTGAGCTTGTGTGGCCTACCACTTCGCGGCTGAGCGGTAGTTCAGGGCAGAARTTTTACGAACTGACTTGTTGGAAAGGTGGCATCCTATGACGGTGCCACGTTGAAAGTCACTGAGCTCTTCAGTAAAGCCATTCTACTGCCAATGTTTGTCTATGGAGATTGCATGACAGTGTGCTCGATTTTATACACCTGCCAGCAACGGGTGTGGCTGAAATGGCAGAATCCACTAATTTGAAGGGGTGTCCAAATACACAACCAGTCTCAATGTCAACAGTGAAGAGGCGATTCCAGGATGCTGGCCTTCTAGGCAGAGTTCCAATGTCTGTGTTCTTTTGCCCATCTTAATCTTTTATTTTTATTGGCCAGTCTGAGATATGGCTTTTTCTTTGCAACTCTGCCTAGAAGGCCAGCATCCCGGAGTCGCCCCTTCACTGTTGACGTTGAGACTCGTGTTTTGCGGGTACTATTTAATGAAGCTGCCAGTTGAGGACTTGTGAGGCGTCTGTTTCTCAAACTAGACACTCCTCTTGCTCAGTTGTGCACCGGGGCCTCCCACTCCTCTTTCTATTCTGGTTAGAGCCAATTTGCGCTGTTCTGTGAAGGGAGTAGTACACAGCGTTGTATGAGATCTTCAGTTTCTTGGAAATTTCTCACATGTATTGCCCTCATTTCTCAAAACAAGAATAGACTGACGAGTTTCAGAAGAAAGGTCTTTGTTTCGGCCATTTTGAGTCTGTAATCGAACCCACAAATGCTGACAATCCAGATACTCAACTAGTCTTAAAGAAGTCCTGTTTTTTTGCTTCTTAATCAGGACAACAGTTTTCAGCTGTGCTAACATAATTGCAAAAGGCTTTTCTAATAGATCAATTAGCCTTATAAAATGATCAACTTGGATTAGCTAACACAACGTCCCATTGGAACACAAAAGTGATGGTTGCTGATAATGGGCCTCTGTATGCCTATGTAGATATTCCATAAGAAAATAAGCAGTTTCCAGCTACAATAGTCATTTACAACATTAACAATGTCTACACTGTATTTCTGATCAATTTGAATGTTAATGGCAAAAAAATTCTAATTGACCCCAAACTTTTGAACGGTTCTGTGTGTGTGTGTGTGTGTGTATCCTCCTAATATCACCATTCCTTATCCACAATGGTGACTCAACTATTGTTCCACTGAACCGCTCAGCTGATTTGGCTTTTCGTCTGTTTCCTCTAGGACCTCTTCCTGAACCTGTGTCCAATGGAGGAGCAGAAGAGGAGGTGAGGGGGGGGGGGGGGTGCTTCTCCCAGGCTCTTATCACCAAAGTGGACATTCCTGGATAGAGATTAGGGCGGTTCTCCTGGAGAACTTTCCTCAACAATCACTCATCCTAGACCAAATGTTCTTTCTCTCGCTCTGCCTTACACATTCACATGATTCAGAGCTTGGCTCAAAGCTTTGAATGTTGAATTGGTAAATCAGAAACCTAAAAAAGCCTTTGGCTAGATAAGATGGGGGTGTGGCAGTACCACTCACTATAATCATACCTCATTGAGAGCAGACCGATCTAAAGCAGTGACACTAACGCTGTGTCCCAAAATGGCACCCTGTCCCCTTTACCCATTGGGCTCTAGTCAAAAGTAGTGCACTTAATAGATAATGGGGTGCCATTTGGGATGCACATTAAGATTTGACCCTGGCTGACAAAGAAGCCATGACACCCTGGGAACAAGCCTAGGGGATTGGCAGCGACGATATCGTGGCTGACCCTGTCACCATGGTAACTGTCGGATCAGAGCGGTGGACAGTGGGCCAGTGTGCTCTCTCTCTCTCTCTCTCTCTCTCTCTCTCTCTCTCTCTCTCTCTCTCTCTGGGATTGGGAGCCTCTAATTCCTGAGGCGTGCTGGAGATTATGCTAATGAGATGAGATGGCTAACTATCCGACTATCCCACTAACTCAGGGCGACAGAGCTGAGAGTAGAGAACATACGCATTTTAATGTCTCTGAGCAGGTGATCAAATAAAAATCACATTTTATTAGTCACAATGGCTGAATACAACAGGTGTAGATCTTACAATGATATGCTTACGAGACCCTAACCATCAATGCAGTTAAAAAAKAAGAATAAGAAATAAAAGTAACAAGTAATTAAAGAGCAGCAGTAAAATAACAATAGCGAGACTATATACAGGGCGGTACCGGTACAGAGTCAATGTGCAGGGGCACCGGTTAGTCGAGGTAATATGTACATGTAGGTGGAGTTAAAGTGACTATGCATAGATGACAACAGAGAGGGGTAGAAGCTGTTTAGAAGCCTCTTGGACATAGACTTGGTGCTCCGGTACCACTTGCCGTGCGGTTGCAGAGAGAACAGTCTGACTCGGGTGGCTGGCGTCTTTGACAATTTTTAGGGCCTTCCTCTGACACCGCCTGGTATAGAGGTCCTGGATGGCAGGAAGCTTGGCCCCAGTGATGTACTGGGCCGTTTGCACTACCCTCTGTAGTGCCTTGCGGTCGGAGGCCGAGCAGTTGCCATACCAGACAGTGATGCAACCAGTCAGGATGCTCTCGATGGTGTAGCTGTAAAACCTTTTGAGGATTTGAGGACCCATGACAAATCTTTTCAGTCTCCTGAGGGGGAATAGGTTTTGTCGTGCCCTCTTCACAACTGTCTTGGTGTGCTTGGACAATGTTAGTTTGTTGGTGATGTGGACACCAAGGAACTTGAAGCTCTCAACCTGCTCCACTACAGCCCCGTCAATGAGAATGGGTGTCAATGTTCAGCAGCAAATAAGACTGCACAGTGATCAGTGTTGGTGTGCTGTCTCAGCCAGTTGATAGAATCACACAGGTTGCTGTGAGGTAGGGTACCACAAGGTGAATCCCGACCCCTAGTGGCCACAGTGATGATCACACCTACTGGTGATGGCCCTGATGTCAACGTACTGGTACTGTGTGTTTAGCTGATGTGTGTACAGTTGAACAGTAAGGTAAGCTGTGTTTTATAGTGTGTTTGTGTGTCTTATCTCTACAGCTGGATGGTAAGGTAGCAGTAAAGCCTAAGGTGTCTGTCAGTGCATCTACATCCAGCACCAACTCCACTGCCTCTCTACCAACATCTGCTGCCAGCACCCCTCCACCAGAGGTGTGTGTGGTGTGTGTGGTGTGTGTGGTGTGTGTGGTGTGTGTGGTGTGTGTGTGGTGTGTGTGGTGTGTGTGTGGTGTGTGTGGTGTGTGTGTGTGTGTGTGTGAGAGAGCAGGGTGTTTTGAAAACCCAGTATAAGTGGAAGGATAAGTCGTCACTAATCATCAAGATAAATATGATACAAAATATGAGTCTTATTATAATAATTCACATATCAAAGTTCCTGCTATCCTACATGACTTTATGGCCTCGAGGGGTATTTTGAAAACAGTATCAGTCATGTAGTTTTATAATTCAATTCTACAAATTTTGTTATGAGGTTGAGAGAAAATGTTGCCGTTTTAAAGCAAATTTCCTGCAATTCTACACATTTTGCCATTGCTTATGTAAATATTCTATCTGGAGGGGGTTTCCCGTGGCAGTTTTGCGTATGGAGTAACGCATAATGTTCTCTCTCTCTCTCTGTGTAGGTCCGGGTGCCTCCGGTTAAGGAGCCTAATGCGAGCCTCACCCTCAGCATGTCTCTAGCCCAGGCCAAGGAGAGAGCTCACCAGAAACGCTCATCCAAGAAGGCCCCTGCCATGGACTGGAGCAAGAGGAACGAACTCTTCAGTAACCTATAAATTACGTTTCCTTCCTCCTTTCTCTCGCTCTCTCTCAAGCAGACACACAATGTATGATGTGAACAGTGTTAATATTTTGTGATTTTCATGTGCTAATTGAGGGGTTTTCCACTTATTTTTTTCAATTAAAAAAATATTATTTAATGCCACTCCTGCATAAGAAACAATGTAAAGATGGAAAAACAATGTATAGTTTCCATCTAGTAGAATGAAGAAATCAAAGATGATGGGATATATGGAAATAAGAAATGAATGTGTGTATCATGAAGGTGTGTTGAATCTTATTGTCAGTCTATCTGCAATCTGATTGGTTGCTATACTTCCTTGTTGACTCACGAGCTAGCTATTAGCAAGCTGGGAGTGATTGAGTTTTTCGGATGAGTTAAGATTAATCAAAACTTCTTTCCAGAGACTTTCATGTTTAGTACTTCTGCCTGAGCGCTGGATTCAATCCGTATGGTGGAAGATCCAAGTTATTTCTCAATTTAAAGTTAGTGAATTTTCCTGCATTCACAGTACACGCTGTATACGTCGACTCAATCGGAAATGACCTTTACATTTGAACCTGGATCTTCTGCGATATGGATGAAACCCAGCCCTTAATGAATGACTAACAATCTGAATTCTTAGCAATACAAAACCATCGTCTGAMCATTCATCGCTTAATGAGAGTTCGGGTTAGCAGATATCGCTGAATTTGTATCATTYTATTGCTGACCGCTGGTTTACTTTGACGTTTTACTACCCTATCTTTTTGAAGATGTTGACATGTCAATTCTTAGACTGTAGAACTCATTCAGAATACATGAGATTCTCTGTTCTATATGTGACAATCGTTGTTGGTCACATTATGGTTAAAGGGACTGAGGTATGTGGTTCTAGATGTTAACCCAAAGTAAACTGTTTAACTGTAAAGTTAACCTTCCAAACTGGTGTTCAATCACCACTATTGTAAAATCCTACGGTATTTTTRTCGTTGTGATTCAACTTTTTTTCCTGCCTATGTCTCATTGTTATTAAATGGTAATTGTTTCTTCTAGATTTGTACATAACACTCAAAATACAATTTCCCCATGTAATTTATGTCTTAAAGACTGTTCCAGAATCTCTCTGGGTTGAAGGGAGTGTTAGCCTACTGTATATGTGGCAGTTGGTGTTAGTCCAGTCAGTTAGCTCTGGTCCAGGGTGTTAGTGTATCAGGCTCTGGTCCTGGAGAGCTACTGGCTGTGTATGATAGAAGGGCTGAGTTGTCATGTCTTGAGGATGACTGGTATAAATGTGGTATCAAACATGTCTTTTGTCTTTTTTAACGGGTGTGAGAGAGAAGGCATACTCTGTGGGATCTCAAAGGAAAATGTTTGTATAACTTCTCCTTTTTAATGTTGTAAGCAGGTGGGCGTGTGTCGAGGGCTGGTGTTTTTAGAGCAGCGTTTCCCAAGCTGGGTCCTGGGGACTCCATGAGGTACACAGTTTGGATTTAGTCTTACACAGCTGATTCAAATCAACTTATCAAGCTTTGAATTAGCTATGTAGTGTTAGGGCAAAAAACCAAAACATGCACCCCTTGGGGTCCCCAGGACCCAGTTTGGGAAACGCTGCTCTAGAACAAACCAATCAGCAAGTTGGTGATCTCAAACAATGTTCTGACGTGAGAATGTCACTTTACTGTTTACTATTCCTGTAAATACAACGTAAAAATATTGTACTTACGGTTCTGTACAGTACGAACAGTTTGAGTAGTAGTTCACCCAAATTACATAAATTAGCAGTTGGAGACAGTGGTCAGGTGAACAAAACCGAAGCATGCATTGCAGTCTCACCTTTTACAGGGTAATGAAACCAATATGTGTGAACTAACTATAGGTATAAGTACCGTATTGATGGGTATTGTACTGACTATACTGGCTGTTTAATGCTCGAGTATCTGTGGCTGCGTCACAATTCCCAAATAGCACCCTAATCCCTATTTAGAGCACTACTCTGGTCAAAAGGTGCACTAAATAGGGTACATCCCAAATGGCACCCTAATCCCTATCTGACCAAAGTAATAAGACAGTGCGTGAAACAGAAGTAGCGACACGAGAGAATATCACGGAATTTTGTTTTATGAACGATAATATAAATACAATATTGAGAAGATGCATACAAACTGTTGGATGAAATACAAGTTTGTTTTAACTCCACACGAAAAGTCAGTCGATGTATACAGTGCATTGTCATGAAAGTTAAATACATACGGAAGCCGCTTTCTCTTCAAGAAACCGTCACTGAAATGGGCTCAACTCCGCCCCCTTGTGTTTGGTTTTGGGGGTGGCACGGGGTTACCACAGAATTAAAATGGCAGTTACATTTGCCAAGATCCACCCCACAGTTTTCCAAACAAGTGGGAACAAAGTTGCAGATTGTGCTTTTTACTATGTCAGGGCTTACTGTGGGTTACAGTAGTACAGTTCGGTTCAAAGAAGTCTGATGCTATGCAGTAGATTAGAACCATCCACGCCTGTTCTACTGTAATGTATTGGTGTGTACACTGACCTCACAGCTGACACGTCACATACACTAACACCTTCCACAGCTCAGCTGGACCTGAAGACTTGCACTTTCATTTGACAATAGTGCTTTACAAAGTACCCCCCCATTTTGGTTTGAACTCTTTGGAGGGCAAACACTGGATTTCCACTTTGGTTAAACATAAATACAAACATACATGGAATTTAATATGTAATACATATTTTAGAAATGTTTTAATGTTTTCACAAACAATCAAGAATATAGTATACTGAACAAAAATATAAATGCAACATGTACTGTGTTGGTCGTTGTTTCATGAGCTGAATTTTTTTTTTTTTTCCATATGCACAAAAAGTTAGTGAGCATTTCTCCTTTGTCAAGACAATCCCTCCACCTGACAGGCATATCAAGAAGCTGATTAAACAGCAGGATCATTACACAGGTGCACCTTGTGCTGGCGACAATAAAAGGTGCAGTTTTGTCACACAACACAATGCCATAGATGTGTGAATTTTGAAGAAGCACGCAATTGACATGTTGACTGCAGGAATATCCACCAGAGCGGTTGCCAGATAATTCATATCTCTACCATAAGCTGCCTCTGTCATTTTAGAGAATTTAGCAGTACGTCCAACCGGCCTCATAACCGCAGCCCAGGACCTCCACATCTGGCTACTTCACCTGCGGGATCTTCTGTGACCAGCCACCTGGACAGCTGATGAAACTGAGGAGTATTTATGTCTGTAATAAAGCCCTTTTGTGGAGAAAAACTCATTCTGATTGGCCCAACCATGGCTGCACCCCTGCCCAGTCATGTGAAATCCATAGATTAGGGCCTAATGAATATATTTCAATTGACTGATTWCCCTATATGAACTGTAAGCATTTCACGTTAAGGTCTACACCTGTTGAATTYGGCGGATGTGACAAATACAATTTGTACAAATACAAAAAAATCAAAAATCTTTGAAATTGTTGCATGATAAGCTGTAGACCACGCTATCTACTTAGAGAGTTTTCAGCTGTATTTTTCGTACATACCACAGACTGATGCTGGCACTAAAACCGCACTCAATGAGGGGTGTATACCGCCATAAGCAAACAGGAAAACGCTCATCCAGAGGCGGCACTCCTAGTGGCCGGGGACTTTAATGCAGGGAAACTTAAAATCAGTTTTACATAATTTCTATCAGCATGTTAATTGTGCAAGCAGAGGGGAAAAAAATTCWAGACCACCTTTACTCCACACACAGAGACACGTACAAAGCTCACCCTCGCCCTCCACTTGGCAAATCTGACCATAATTCTTATCCTCCAGATTCTTGCTTACAAGCAAAAATTAAAGCAGGAAGCACCAGTGACTCGGTCTATAAAAAGGTGGTCAGATGAAGCAGATGCTAAACAACAGGACTGTTTTGATAGCACAGACTGGAATATGTTCCGGGATTCTTCCGATGGTATTGAGGAGTACACCACATCAGTCACTGGCTTTAATCAATAAGTGCATCGAGGACGTGGTCCCCACAGTGACTGTACGTACATACCCAAACCAGAAGTCATGTATTGCAGGCAACATTCGCACTGAGCTAAAGAGAGAGCTGCCGCTTTCAAGGAGCGTGACTAACCYGTAAGCTTATAAGAAATCCCAAACTGCCCTCCGACGAACCATCAAACAGGCAAATCGTCAATACAGGACTAAGATCTAATCATACTACACTGGCTCCGACGCTCGTCGGATGAGGCAGGACTTGCAAACCATTACAGACTACAAACGAAAGCACAGCCAAGAACTGCCCAGTGACACGAGCCTACCAGACAAGCTAAACTACTTCTACGCTCGCTTCAAGGCAAGTAACACTGAAGCATGCATGAGAGCACCAGCTGTTCCAGACGGCTGTGTGATCTCACTCACATCAGCTGCGGAGAGCGAGACCTTTAAACAGGTCAACATTCACAAGGCCGCAGGGCCAGACGGATTACCAAGACTTGTACTCCGAGCATGCGCTGACCAACTGGCAAGTGTTTTCACTGACATTTTCAACCTCTCTCTGTCCGAGTCTGTAATACCAACATAGTCCCTGTGGCCAAGAACACTAAGTTAACCTGCCTAACTGACTACAGACCCGTAGCACTCACGTCTGTAGCCATGAAAGGCTTTGAAAGGCAGGTCATGGCTCACAAACACCATTATCCCAGAAACCCTAGACCCACTCCAATTTGCATACCACACCAACAGATCCACAGATGATGCAATCTCTATTGGCACTCCACACTGCCCTTTCACATCTGGACAAAAGGAATGACTGCACGGCCAGGCACAACTCCAACACCATCATTAAGTTTGCTGATGACAACAGTGGTAGGCCTGATCACTGACAACGATGAGACAGCCTATAGGGAGGTTAGACACCTGACCGTGTGGTGCAATGACAACAACATCTCCCTCAATGTGATCAAGACAAAGAAGATGATTGTGGACTACAGGAAAAGGAGGACCGAGCACACCCCCATTCTCATCAATGGGGCTGTAGTGGAGCAGGTTGAGAGCTTCAAGTTCCTTGGCGTCCACATCACCAACAAACTAACATGGTCCAAGCATACTAAGACAGTCGTGAAGAGGGCACAACAAAACCTATTCCCCCTCAGGAGACTGAAAAGATTTGGCATGGGTCCTCAGATCCTCAAAAGGTTCTACATCTGCACCATCGAGAGCATCCTGACGGGTTGCATCAGTGCCTGGTATGGCAACTGCTCGGCCTCCGACCACAAGGCACTACAGAGGGTAGTGCGAATGGCCCAGTACATCACCGGGGCCAAGCTTCCTGCAATCCAGGACCTCTATACCAGATGGTGTCAGAGTAAGCCCTGAAAATTGTCAAAGACTCCAGCCACCCTACTCATACTGTTCTCTCTGCTACCGCACGGCAAGCGGTACCAGATCGCCAAGTCTAGATCCATGAGGCTTCTAGACAGCTTCTACCCCCAAGCCATAAGACTCCTGAACAGCTAATCAAATGGCTACCCAGACTACTCGCATTGCCATTCGCCGCATGTGACAAATAACATTTTATTTGAAAATGTTGCGTTTATATTTTTGTTCAGAATATATTACATGTTATCATAAAACTTTAAAAAAAAAAATTACAAAGTACTTTTCTAATTATCATAGTTACTCCTAACATCACGTATAATATATTTTGAAGAGAATAGGTGCTCCCTTTGTAAAACAAAAAAATGCAACGTAAAAACAACAAAATCTCAGTTTTCAGTAACATTTAAGAGTCTCATGTTAAGAATATTGACACACAACATAAAATTGGGTAAAGTTTAAGATGAGAATATGATATAATTTACAATAAATGTACAATAAAAATGGACCCTTATTCCCTTCTGGTTGGCTCAGAGCAAAGATGTAGCAAAGCCACTCGTTCTGTCATAAACCCGTGCTCTATGTCATAAACCCGTGCTCTATGTCATAAACCCGTGCTCTATGTCATAAACCCGTGCTCTATGTCATAAACCCGTG
>NC_036848.1:53743622-53746122 GCF_002910315.2 Salvelinus sp. IW2-2015
TGCTCTATGTCATAAACCCGTGCTCTATGTCATAAACCCGTGCCCTATGTCATAAACCCATTCTCTATGTCATAAACCCGTGCTCTATGTCATAAACCCGTGCTCTATATTATAAAACACAGTAAATTGTTCTGTGTTATTGTGCTGTCTTTGCCAAGCAAAACCATTGATCCAGGGTTATGCGCTCCAGTTAAGGCAAGTCCCGATGTGTTTAGGATATCCACACTCTTTCAAGTGCAGTCAGAGGTTCTCCACATTGTGACTGCTCTCTTCACCCCATTGTCCCCCCCTTCGCCCTTTCCCTCCCTCTTCCTCTCCCCGCTCCTACTTTCTCTCATCCACCCTATGAAACATGCAGATCAGTGCATCAGTCTAATCAATTCTAGCCATGCATCCCAAATGGCTCCCTATATAGTGCACTTCTTTTGACCAGGGCTCTGTAGGGAAGAGGGTGCAATTTGCAACCCAATCCTACTGGTCCTATTCAGGTTGCCTTGAGTGAAGAGGARGTATTTAATCCAACATGGCATCCAGTTGGTCGGCGAGGTCATCAAACATGTTGCCAATGTCATCCAGGATATTTCCTGCTGCTTTCACTGGGCTGCTGCCACTGGGAAACAAAGAGGAGAGTGTTAACACAGTGTCTGTGTGTCTGCCTGCACGTGTGTGTATGCGTGAGTGTGTCTTACCCGTCAGTGCAGTCATCCTGAGACATTTTTCTCTCTACAACTTTCAGCGCTGCCTCCAGTGACGTGTTGGTCTCATCCAGCCTCCTCTGAACCAACACCTCCGAGCAGGCCTCACCAGCCTGGGCCTTTCCTGCTCTCCCTGCCTGGCCTGGAGGCACCAAGGTGCAGTAGGATGGAGCGCGGGTTGCCTGGGCTGTAGGGGCTGAGGTTATGGATGAGCTGAGATGGGGAAGTGTAGAGGCAGAGACAGTAGCAGGCATCTGGTTCGTTGGCCTGTATTTTACTGTTCTCTGCGGACTGCCTGCTTTGGTTGCTGTTACTGGTTTCTGTGGATTGCCTGGTATAGAGGTGGTTGTGTGTGTATTTTGACTGGCTGTTATATGGTTCTGTGTGCTGCCTGTCACTGTCTTCTGTTGACTGGCTGGTATAAGGGTGAGGACAGGTTTGAGGGGAGGGCTGGTTGGTTTGGAGGCCAGGGGTGGTTTCTGGCCTTTCCCTGTCGATTCTGCTCTCTGTAAACAGCTCCCTGACTTCACGCCTGCTTCCTCCTCTTGCTTGTCTCCGTTTGTGTGTGTGTGGAAGCCGTTGGACCGGCTGTGTGTGTGTGGCTGTGTGTGTCCGTCGTCTTCGCTGGCGGTGAAGATCTCGTCCAGTGTGTGTGTATCCCGGTCTTTGGGCTGACGCCGTCGTTTGACGGTGTCCGACTCTTTGAGGTTGAACTCAGGGACCCCCAAGGACTTTGGGGCCTGCATTTTTGGTTCTTCTGGAGAAGCCTGGGGTTGGATTTCAGGGTCTGACCGGAAGCCTGCTCCCATCCTGGGCCGCTGTTTGATGGTGAGGTTGCCCTCCTCCGCGAAAGGGAGGTTCTCACTGGAGCTACTCTGAGGTGATGTAGAGCTTTCCAATACTGAACCATCCTTCCACACTCTCTCCTCTTCTGGGCTTCTCTCTATCCCTCCATCTCTATCCCTCCGCTCGCCCCCCATCCTCCTCAGTCCTCCCAGCCCCAGAGCGGGTACAGGTTTGTGGGAGGCGAGGGTGGGGGTGCATAGGGAGGGTAACACTACCCCCTTAGAGGGGCTGCACCCGGGCCCGGACCCTTGTAGCCTGGCTGCKATGCTTCTCACACTGCCTGCACTCTCTGTCTCCACCCCTCCCACCTCCACCTGCCCTGACACTACTGCCGCTCCTCCTGATTCGCTGGCCTGGCTGCCACTCACCGAGCTCATCCTCTTAGGTGGCGGTGGGGGCGGGCCTTTGCGGCGAGCGAATGAGTGGCTCCGGCTGATGTGGCGTTGGACGGCGGAGGAATTTGATCGGCCGCAGCCTGGTTTGCGTCCTAGTGTTGCGTACGAGGGCATGGTCACCGGAGGAACGGATTCCTGCAGCGATGACTCGTGGTCTTCCGGTTCTCCATCTGACAGGGCGTAGCGGGACAGACTCTGGGTGTGTTTCTTAAGAGCCTCTGTGTTGAGGCCTAGTCCTGGGAGGGGGATTGCTCCAGCCTGGGGCTTGGGTAGACCACGTTGGCACAGATAGGTGCCTCCTTCCTGGGTGTGGAGGTAGTTGAATGCCCTCTGTGTGGGGGAGGCCTGGGGAGAGGGGGGAGAGGAGAAGGGGTGGGCAGGGGGCTTGCAAGGTTTGGGTTTACTAGGCACGGCTGGGTAGGCGAAGCGGGGCATCGAGCTGGGGGTGAGAGGAGGGGTGAGGGGGGTGATGGGTAGTTTAGTGGGTGGCTGGGGGTGGCGCTTCTGGTCTGGCCACACCTCTGTGAGTCTCTGACGGTCTCTCCCTGGACTACCTCCTCCCCC
>NC_036848.1:53751122-53753732 GCF_002910315.2 Salvelinus sp. IW2-2015
ACAGAGAGAGAGAGAGAGAGAGACAGAGAGAGACAGAGAGACGAGAGAGACAGAAGAGACAGAGAGAGAGACAGAGACAGACAGAGAGACAGAGAGAGGGGAGAGAGGGGAAGAGAGGAGAGAGAGAGAGAGAGAGAGGAGAGAGAGAGACAGAGAGACAGAGAGAGAACAGAGAGAGACAGAGAGACAGACAGAGACAGACAGAGACAGAGAGAGACAGAGAGAGGGGAGAGAGAGAGAAACAGTATGTTAACTTTATCTGTTTACAAGACTACTGCCTAAACAGCGTTCTGTGATTTCATCAGACTAAATGCATCATGTAAAGGTTTTTCCCTGGTTAGTCTGTCCTTATGTTTTTTAACTTGCTTATTTTAATGTGGGATTTTATTATTACAATTAATCTTGTATGTGAAGTGACATTGGGTGTCTTGAAAAGTGCTTAAAATAAAAATTAAACAACAACGACAAATGGTTTTGAACTTATTGATGACTTTACATGTATAAGGAATCTATATGATGGGGTCAATGAAGGGTAGATAGKRACKTKSYRTAYRSMAMGTYMCTGAGTGAGACAAGGGGAAGTGTAGAAAGTCCATATTCTGTTCCATGTTTCTAAAGAGGGAAGTGATGGGCAATAGTTAGTCTCTGATAAGGCAGGCCAGCTGAGGAACTAGGGAGGAGCGAGGAATTCAACAGTCTAGATAGTCTCTGATAAGGCAGGCCAGCTGAGGAACTAGGGAGGAGCGAGGAATTCGGCTCAAGGTCAAGTCAACAGATGAAGTGAGAAGAAACCTCTGGGAGGGGGGCCAGAGTGGCCCACCACAACAACCCTCCTACTACAGTCCTATCTCACACAGAGGGGCCCACCACAACAACCCTCCTACTACAGTCCTTTATCACACACATACACTTCCACACCCACCAAGGTTCTAGCATCAGGCAGGGCCATGACTACACCAGTGAGAGGAACCAATTAAGTTCCTGCCTAGCAACAGAGATATATTGGCTGTCTAGATGTGTAATGAGTTAACCCCACTATTAGGAGGTTGTAAATATATGTGCTTGTGTAATCATGCTTTGTCTTTGCAGCTGTATGACCCAGTTGGTGAATAAAGTTGGTTTGAGTTTTTTCTAGTCGTCCGTTTGTTCAGAACTTAACAATGGTAAACTTCTCCAGTAAAACTACAATCACACTAAAGTAACAGAGTAATAACTAGAGAGATTGCAGATAATAACAAGGAAAAGCCAGGAGAACTGTGTTACCCCTCTCTCTCTCTCTGATTCATAACCTGCCTCTCTTCTGCACCCTTTTTATCTTGCATTCCATTATCTACTGTCTTCTCTTTTAACCCATCTCCCACTCTCCCCATCTCCCTCTCTCCCACTCTCCCACTCTCATACTGTATGTTTGTCTGTCTCCTCCCATTTCTCTTACCCACACCATCTCTCTGTCCTGTTGAAGTCTCTCCCTCTCCCTCCATGTTTTCTGTCCCCCTTCCATTTCTCCCCCTCCCTCCCTCTCCCAGCTCCAGAGAAGCTGATAGTAGTTAGTTCAGGCCTTCCTCAACAGAACACCGTAAGCTGACAGAATAACCGCATGTCTATTCTCTCTCTCCTCTTGTCCTGTCCCGTACCCCCTGGTGAGACCAAAGACTAACTCTGTCCCCTTTTATTGCTTCTATAAAGAGCTGCTTCTGTCTGTGTCCCAAATGGAACCATATTTATTTAATTAAATCTAGAATCGGCTTCCTATTTCGCAAACAAAGCATCCTTCACTCACGCTGCCAAACATACCCTCGTAAAACTGACCATCCTACCGATCCTCATTTTGGCGATGTCATTTACAAAATAGCCTCCAACACTCTACTCAACAAGCTGGATGCAGTCTATCAGAGTGGCATCAGTTTTGTCATCAAAGCCCCATATACTACCCACCACTGCGACCAGTATGCTCTCGTCGGCTGGCCCTCGCTACATATTCGTCGCCAGACCCACTGGCTCCAGGTCATCTATAAGTCTTTGCTAGGTAAAGCCCCGCCTTATCTCAGCTCACTGATCACCATAACAACACCCACCCGTAGCACGCGCTCCAGCAGGTATATCTCACTGGTCATCACCAAAGCCAACACCTCCAAGAAAGAGAGAGATACGGGCCAGGATAAGCAAAGCAGTGCGCACACAAACAACTCAGAGTTACAGCCATGGGATAGACAAATGTACAGTCAATAACACAACTAGACAAGTCTACATCGTAGTCAGGGTAGGATCAAGGCGCAGGGTAAGGGCAATAATATAGGGCCTAGTGGCGACCATACTTACAAATTTAGCAAAATTAACCTGGGAGTTGATAGATTCAGATGATGGTGGTGCAAGTAGATATACTGGTGTGCAAAAGAGCAAAACGTAATAAAACAATATGGGATGAGGTAGGTAGTTGGTAGGCTATTCTCAGATGGACGTATGTCCAGCTGCAAGGCCGATCATAAGCTGCCTCTGACAGCTGGTGCTTAAGTTAATGAAGGGAGATGTGAGTCTCCCAGCCTTCAGGATTTTTGCAATTCCGTTCCCAGTCACTGGCAGCAAGAGAACTGGAAGGAAAGGCGGCCAAAG
>NC_036848.1:53757843-53759006 GCF_002910315.2 Salvelinus sp. IW2-2015
CTGTCCCCTCGTCTCTCTCTCTCTCTCTCTCTCTCTCTCTCTGTCCCTCTTTGTCTTTCTCTCCTCTCTCTTCTGTCCCTCTGTCTCTCTCTCTGTGCTCTGTCTCTCTCTCTTTCTCCTCATGTGCCATCTAGCAGGAGACAGGAACAGGTGTGCAGTGTGTGCAGCAGTGCAGGTGTTGGGCAGCAGTCGTAGTGCTGGCAGCGGGCAGAGCTCAGAGAACGGCTTCGGACAGAATGGGACACACAAGGTAGAGAGAGAGAGAGACAGAGGGACAGAGAGAGAGAGAGGGAGCGTGAGAAGAGAGCGGGAGGGAGTTCAACATAGTGGCAAAGTTTGCTTCCATGGGCTCTGCCACAACCCTCTCAAGGGATGGAGGGAGAGAGGAGTGKAGAAGCCAGAAGGAGAGAGGATCAGTCGAGCAGTTTACAGTATTAGATTGGATCAAGATCGGGGAATTAGCTGGGAATGGACACTTGGACGGGACGCTTGGAGGGGGGCAGGTCAGCATCTCTCTAGGCAGTAATCTGGACTTTTAGAGGGGGTAGTGGGGTACATCTAGGGGAGTGGGTGAACAGGGGGGCACGGAGGTAGTTTGGGTAGCTGGGTACACACACTCGTACCAGTGGGAGAGTTCCTGAGGACCCATATCTCCTCACAGGGGCTAGCTGGATTAGCTGGGTACACACTCGTACCAGTGGGAGAGCTCCTGAGAACCCATATCTCCTCACAGGGGCTAGCTGGATTAGCTGGGTACACACTCGTACCAGTGGGAGAGCTCCTGAGGACCCATATCTCCTCACAGGGGCTAGCTGGATTAGCTGGGGCTGTAGGGAGACTGCCAGGTGTACAGGTACCTAACAAACACACACACAGTAAGCCTGGTCTGGTGGAGGTGTGCTGAGGAGTGGGGGCCAGGTGGGTAGTGGGGTCAGAGGACCCTAGGCCAGGGTAACTCAGCAGGACTAASGCGGGTATGGAGTAGGGGGTCTGGGCATTGGTGGGGGGGTCATCAGGGCCCCAATAAATTAGAAGCAACGTTGTTCCCAAGACATTGACTGGACAGGTAGTATTAGTCGAGAGCATCTGTAAGTAACTTCATAGAGGAAGTGTGTGTGTGTGTGTGTGTGTGTGTGTGTGTGTGTGTGTGTGTGTGTGTGTGT
>NC_036848.1:53759106-53760210 GCF_002910315.2 Salvelinus sp. IW2-2015
TCCTACCCACCCTACCAGCCCTATCTTCCTACCCGCCCTACCCGCCCTACAGTACCGGACCTACCCCTCGTTTAATCATTCACAATGTCTTTGTGTATCTCTCATCCTGCCTGATAAAAGTGCAATGTCATTTTAAAGCAGATAACTCAATCACTCTCAGTGAGGAGTTCATGAGTATCTAAGATGAAGAGTAAGCTTTATTTAATTTTTTACACTTCTCTGGTGAATGGCTTGCCTGCTATTGGTGCAACACTCCTTTCAGGAGATTATTCTTACACCAATGAGCTCACCGCCCCTGGGCAACAGTGTCATAACACATTCAGATATCTATTCTCCCATTGGTGGATGACTGAGCCTTTAATGGATACTATGGGGAAGGAGATACAAAAGTTTCTACAGGCCATTCACTTCCATATTTTATCCCTCTCGCTTCCACTTAACAGCCTGCGTCACTCTTTTTTTTTTCATTCGCATACAAAATCTTCCTATGCACACAACATACCACCCAACACAGTGCAGTAAGTTGTGTAAACGGATATGGTCTTTACTGATTTCATTCAGTGGCTTTATCAGGGGCCTCATGAAAAGCAAGACAGCAACAGCAAATGGGTCACTAGGCCTGATAAATGTTTTAAAGGGCTAAAAAAACAAGTCAAGGAAGGCAATGTCAGCAGAATAATCTGTCAGGGTGAAATCCATCTGTTGGTCAGGAGGAGGTCAACACCCCTCCCTCCCATAGGCCCTGATCCCTCCCATAGGCCCTGATCCCTCCCATAGGTCCTGATCCCTCCCATAGGCCCTGATCCCTCCCATAGGCCCTGATCCCTCCCATAGGTCCTGATCCCTCCCATAGGCCCTAAATCCCTCCCATAGGTCCTGATCCCTCCCATAGGCTCTGCAGTCCCTACACTCTAACCACTAGGATACCTACCGCCCCTACACTCTAACCACCAGGATACGGCCGTCGCTACACTCTAACACTAGGTTACCTGCCATCCCTACACTCTAACCACTAGGATACCTGCCATCCCTACACTCTAACCACTAGGATACCTGCTCTAACCACTAGGATACCTGCCGTCCCTAACTCTAACCACTAGGATT
>NC_036848.1:53767344-53773150 GCF_002910315.2 Salvelinus sp. IW2-2015
TGCAGGTATCCTGGTGGTTAGAGTCTAGGGGTGGCAGGTATCCTAGTGGTTAGAGCAGGTATCCTAGTGGTTATAGTTTAGGGACGGCAGGTATCCTAGTGGTTAGAGTGTAGGGGCGGCAGGTATCCTAGTGGTTAGAGCAGGTATCCTAGTCGTTTTGCCACTGTTCCCCGGTAAGCCGTCCTCGTAAATAAGAATTTGTTCTTTAAACCTTAATACTTCTTAATACTTTTTGACTTTTATTCACGTATTATTTTACTTGGTGACTTTCACTTTTTACTTTAGTCATTTTCTATTAAGGTATCTTTACTTTTACTCAAGTATGGCAATTGGGTACTTTTTCCACCGCAAGCAAACTTATAGTCTACAGTTCAAAGAGAGGGCAAAGAGGGAAGGCTATCCGTTTATTATAGCACATGTAGATGTTGTAAATCAGCTAGTTAGCTGGCTAACTAGTTAGTTAGTTATGTTGTTGAAACAATCTAACTAGTCTTTACCTGTGATAGGAGTTTGTTCTGCTGCTGACATCTGCGTCTAAGGCCTACTAACAAACAGACTAATTGAAACCTTCCCTGTTCCCGACTGTGAAATGACACATGCAACTCACAAGGGAAACAGTACTACACTACTCTTCTGGGCCCGTAGCTTCTGCTTGCAGGACGAGTGCAGTGCACACTCCCATTGGGGGCAGGGAGGGTGAATTTTCCAAGAAGAAAAAAAAAAAAGAGAAATTAACTAGTTTGAGCAATTAATTGAAATAGCAAGAGTCTCTCATGGGGACGATATGTACAGATGTAGGATCTTAATTTGAGACAGTTTGCTACAGAAGGAAAACAATCCTGTGGCAACAGGACATTTGAATTATTAATGGACATTTTTGTAGGGGTTGATACATTTTTCTTGATGGAAAATCAAGTCTAAAATTTCAAAGTGGAAATTACAAAGTTCAGAAGCCTTTTTAAACCTCAAATACACTACAATTTCCTGTATTGCAGGACAGTTCTCCTGCAACAGGGTGATCAAATTAAGAGCCTACATTTGTATATGTGTCACGGATTCCCCCGGTACTGCTGCTAATTCCTACGTCACCGCCTTCTAGGTGTCACTGAACTGGATCATCACCACCAACCCCAGAATGTTTTGTCTCATTACGCACACCTGGTTCCCATTCCCCCTGATTAGTGTGTGTATATATGTGCCCTCTGTTCCACATTGTCCTTGTCGGTTATTGTTACCAGGTCCGTTGGTTCTGTGAGTACCTGTGCTGTTGTATCGGCTTCCATGCTACGTGCTATTGTTCCCTTGTTTTACGGGTCTCATCCCGTGTATTATTTAGAGGTTTACACCTCACTCTTTTGTTTGGGTGTAGAACATAAAACCCCGTATTACGTATTCCTACGCGTGTCTCCGATCATTATACAGCGTGACATTATGCCCCTCCATCTCAAGTATGGGTAACTGCACACGTGGAGTGTGTCTGAAAGTAGGCTTTGCAAAAGAAGTGGGTGTAAAACAACAACAACAACGATGGGTGTAAAATCAGCGCGCTGTATTGGTTAGACCGGCCATAGCAAGGTGCACCACTGTCAGCTCAATGTTTACGTAGCATGTTAATAGAATTTATGTAGCAGGTTAGGAGAATTAACCTAGCAGGTTAGAATAATTAACGTGGCAGGTTAGGACAATGAGGTTAAGGTTTAGAGTTGAGTTAAAATGCTACCGTTTGTCAACAATCAATTCATCATGCAGCACAATCAGCTACGCAAAATGGTCTTGAGTGGTAAACAAATCTGCACAATTAGCTGATTCGCTTTCCATACACCCACTTCTGTTGATCCTCCTACTTCTGTTAACACGCCCACTTTCAGACATACTCCATGTATGCAGTTACCCATGACTCGTCCATCTTTAGCTGCCATGGGGGACCAGAGCCCTATACTACGAATCAGGTTTGAGGAGTTAGCGAGGTGACTTAGGTCAACTCTGAGTTCAACTTGGGATAACAGGTACCATTAAAGTGGCTCACCTTTAAGCCAGGTATGTTTCTATGGCAATGAATCCTTCATAACTAACCTACTTCGGGGCAGGCTAACTCACGGCTAACGCCACCTATCCTGAATGAAGTGTCTGAGCTGCGAGTGGAAGACCAACAAAATCATGTTCCCTCCCTTTCGCAAAGATTGCGTCATCATCCCTTATTTGAAGAAAACCCCTGATTAAATATTTGATTAAACAATTTTTTGGGGGGTACATTTTTTATAAATATTAAAATACCTATCACATTACACGTATAGTAATGACAGGATGCATAAAAGTTAAAAGAGCAGATGCTGAATATCCATTTGAGCGTGGTAAAGCTATTATTTACACTTTAAGATGGTGTATCAATACACCCAGTCACTACATAGATACAGGCGTCCTTCCTAACTCAGTTGCCGGAGAGGGAGGAAACTGCTCAGGGATTTCACCATGAGGCGACTTTAAAAAAAGTTTCAGATTTTAATGGCTGTGCTAGGAGAAAACTCAGGATGGATCAACAACATTGTAGTTACTTCACAATACTAACCTAAATGACAGACTGAAAAGAAGGACAGCTGTACAGAATACAAATATTCCAAAACATGCATCCTGTTTGCAACAAGGCACATAAGTAATACTGCAAGAAATGTGGCTCAGAAATGTACTTTATGTCCTAAATACAACGTGTTATGTTTGAGGCAAATCCAACATAACATATCGCTGAGTACCACTCTTCATATTTTCAAGCATGGTGGTGGCTGCATCATGTTATGGGTATGCTTGTCATCGGCAAGGACTAGGGAGTTTTTCAGCATAAAAAATTAACGGAATAAGCAAAATCCTAGCGGAAAACCTGGTTTAATCTGCTTTCAAACAGACACTGGGAGATTAATTCACCTTTCAGCAGGACAATAACCTAAAACACAAGGCCAAATATACACTGGAGTTGTTTATCAAAATGACATAGAATGTTCCTGATCGGCCTAGTTTTAGTTTTGACTTAAATCGGCTTGAAAATCTATGGCAAGACTTGAAAATTACTGTCTAGCGATGATCAACAATCAATTTGACAGAGCTTGAAGAATTAATAAATAAATAATGGGAAAATACTGTACAATCCAGGTGTGCAAAGCTTTAAGAGACTTACCCAGAAAGACTCACAGCTTTTAGAGAGACTTACCCAGAAAGACTCACAGCTCTTAGAGACTTACCCAGAAAGACTCAGAGCTCTTAGAGAGACTTACCCAGAAAGACTCACAGCTCTCAGAGACTTACCCAGAAAGGCTCACAGCTCTTCGAGACTTACCCAGAAAGGCTCACAGCTCGTAGAGACTTACCCAGAAAGACTCACAGCTCTTAGAGACCTACCCAGAAAGACTCACAGCTATAATAGCTGCCAAGGGTGTTTCTACAAAGGATTTATTCAGGGGTGTGAATACGTTTTGACTTTGTTATTATGGCCAAATTGAATAGACTAACTCTGATTTGATTTGGCATGTATCATTCCTTCATTTGACATCCTAAAAGATCATTGTCCGTTTCGTTTAGACTCCCCCTCAAATGGAGCCTGTTAACAGATTGTGAATTTGATGGGAAATGGTGTCACCCGACATAAAGTCAACATCCATTCACTTCAACATGCCATAATGAAAAACACGGGATACCGCTGCCATTGCATTGACTTGGTGCCATGTACTATTGTGTAATGACCAGCTTTGATTTACTTACTCTTTGAGCCTTCGATATTACATAATGTGATGTTTCTGTCCAACCGACACTGTACCTTCGCTAGGTCTAGATAGCCCTCTCAGACTAGAAAACGATTGTCGCTAGACTAGAACAATATTATGTTGGCCTTTTACTATGTACTCTTGTATCAAATCACCTACTAAGCTACCTGAGTGTGCAGCACTCACCCACTACATTGTTTTCTCTTATGTTGTTGTAAATAATATCTTGCTCCTTTCTAGTTTTACAGTTTTATTGAACCAAAAAAGTGAAAATGCTACATTTGATTTTCATACCGACCACTCGTTGTGGCTGTGTCATGATTCTAAGAAAAGAATGAGTGAGATAAGATTGAATTAACCAAAGGATCCAGCCATGTAATGATGATGACGATGTGACTGCTTCCTAATTAGGTGTTATTGTTTACGGTTGTCAGTGAGGAGAGGCAACGCAGCCTGTACCCAGGCCAGACCTGCGTTCAAACAAGTATTTGTTTCCATTCAAACACTTTTCAGCATTTCATTGAGCCTGCCTGGAGTGCCAGATGGGTGGGGTTTGCACTTTTGGGATTATTCCAATGATTCCATTGCGTCAGGCAAGTTCAATCAAGCGCTGATAAAGCCTTCGAAAAAGAAAACAAATTATATTTGAACCCAGGTCTGATTCAGCCCAGGAGGCAGCAGGGCACACACCCAAACCACGGACTTGACACCCTCCTTATGCAATGTCATTCAGATGTTGGTACTTCACATTCAAACCCACATAATTACTTTGTCATTACAGTGCTGCATCGTAATCCCTTTCACACATTTACATACTGTATATTATGCTAATTAGGGTAACATTTGAATAGAATCAACATGATTATGATTGGAGTAAACCATGTTGCTTTCCTTCAACAGGTATCTTATTGTGCACCTTGCTGATAATACTGCGTGTGTTATTTTATCAAGGTCATTTGAATGTACGTTTCAGGAATTCAGGCATGCATATGCCTTTGAACATATTGGTTTATGGCTCAAATGGCACCCTATTCCCTTTATAGTGCACTACTTTGGATATAGTGCACTACTTTGGACTAGAGCCCTATGGGACCTGGTCAAAAGTAGCCCACTACTAAGGGAGTAGGGTACTATTTGGGACACAAACATTGAATTAACTAGACTAGAGAAGGGTTTTAAAGTGTGTTTAGTCTATTGTAGCTCACGGTGGTGTAATGGAAGGTTGGTGGTCTATGGTTCAACTTTAGACTATATTCTAGCTTCATCTGGGTATATTAAGACCAACGCAGGAACTCAGAGTACACTTTAAAGCCACAATACTGAGTTTGTGTTTCAGCTTGTATACCATTCAATTGGAAAGGGCCATTGAACAGCGGGAGAAATCCCAGATTGTGCCTTCAAACAGACACAGAGAAAGGTGTCTGTCACCATGTTTTTTTTCTGGTGAGTCGTTTCCCCTCCACTGTGGATCTGGTGTGCATCCCAATTGACACTCGTATATCCTATGTAGTCCACGGTGGGCCCTGGTCAGAAGTAGTGTACGGTGGGCCCTGGTCAGAAGTCGTGCACGGTGGGCCCTGGTCAGAAGTAGTGCACGGTGGGCCCTGGTCAGAAGTAGTAGAGCAGTTACTAAAATACTGAGGAAGAACAACCAGTTACTAAAGAACTGAGGAAGAAGAGCAGTTCCCTGAAAAGAGCTGAGGAAGAACACCGAGTTACTAAAAGACTGAGGAGAGAGCAGTTTATTACTAAAATACTGAGGAAGAAGAGCAGTTACTAAAGACTGAGGAAGAACACCGGTTACTAAAATACTGAGGAAGAAGAGCAGTTACTAAAATACTGAGGAAGAAGAGCATTTACTAAAATACTGAGGAAGAAGAGCAGTTACTAAATACTGAGGAGAGAGAGCAGTTTACTAAAATACTGAGGAAAGAAGAAGCAGTTACTAAAATACTCGAGGAAGAAGAGCAGTTACTAAAATACTGAGGAAGAAGAGCAGTTTCCTAAACGACTTGAGAAGGAACACCAATTATCTAAAATGACCTGAGGAAGAAACT
>NC_036848.1:53773175-53775433 GCF_002910315.2 Salvelinus sp. IW2-2015
TACTGAGGAAGAAGAAGCAGTTACTAAAATACTGAGGAAGAAGAGCAGTTACTAAAGCGACTGAGGAAGAACGACAGTTACTAAAATACTGAGGAAGAACACCAGTTCCTAAAATACTGAGGAAGAAGAGCAGTTACTAAAATTACTGAGGAAGAAGAGCAGTTACTAAAAGACTGAGGAAGAAGAGCAGCTGAATAGAAACTAAAGCGTTTTGATTGCCGTATTATAGTAAATGCCATTTTAGTGCAACTTTTTAAAAAGCTTCTGAATCCTGTCTAACGGGGGATGAATTAAGCATTATATGAAAATGAAAATTTCACTCAAATAGACACAGAAAGTTGGCCTTTTTCCTGGCTTTGGTCAATAAGAGAAACTGACTTTGATTGATGATAGGACGGGGATATAGGCTATTTTTGGAATGCAAATTTCTTTCTACTGGTGCTGTTACAGAACACAACATACTGTACATGCACAATGGTATTATTATGGCCCTATTGAAGTCCTCTACTACTTCTGACCAGAGCCCACCGTGCACTACTTTGTGACCAGGCCCACCGTACACTACTTCTGACTAGGGCCCACCGTACACTACTCTGACCGAGGCCCACCGTCACTACTTCTGACCAGGGCCCAACGTACACTACTTCTTGGACCAGGGCCCCACCATTACACTACTTCTGACCAGGGGCCCCACCGTGCACTACTTCTGACCAGGGCCCACCGTGCACTACTCTGACCAGGGCCCACCATTAACTACTTCTGACCAGGGCCCACTGTGTACACTACTTCTGACCAGGGCCCACCTATACACTACTGCTGAGCCAGGGCCCACCGTGCACTACTTCTGACCAGGCCACCGTACACTACATCTGACCAGGGCCCACCGTGCACTACTTCTTGACCAGGGCCCACCGTGCACTACTTCTGACCAGGGCCCACCGTTGTACTACTTCTGACCAGGGACCCACCGTGTTTCTTCCTCAGTATTTTAGTAACTGCTCTTCTTCCTCAGTATTTTAGTAACTGCTCTTCTTCCTCAGTATTTTAGTAACTGGTGTTCTTCCTCAGAATTTTAGTAACTGGTGTTCTTCCTCAGTCTTTTAGAAGATGCCTCTTTTATGGGTCATCACCCTGCCACCAGTTTATTTTCTTATTTTTATCTGCGGCTGCATGGTCTGACAAAGCCAGCATGTTATCCATTTAGCTTTGCCTGATGGCCTTCTCTCTTGCTTGACCCTGAAGTACATAGAAGTAATGACATCACCCAGCACCACAGCCTATCTGTAAGTAATTATTGCAGATTGTCGAATGAGGAAAGGAAGGAAGGAAGGAGGAAAGGAAGCTTTGCAGCTCCAATTAGTTGCTCCTTATTCTCTTTCATCTGTCAGTGGGGCGTATAGAAGCTAACCTCTCCTGTACTGTCCAAGGCCAACGAGCTAGAGAGAGAGAGAGTGGAGAGAGAAAGGGGGGGAAAGGGGAAAGAGAGCGGGGGAGAGAAAAGGGGGAGATAGGGAGAGGGAGAGAGAGCGATTTGGTATTTTTTGTATTTATTATGGATCCCCCTTAGCTGCTGCCAAGGCAAAATTAAGGCAGCTAAACTCTCCTGTCCTGTCCAAGGCCAACGAGATAGAGAAAGAAAGACTTAATCTCCAAAGTACACTTTGGCAATATGTACATTGTTATGTCATGCCAATAAAGCAAATGTAATTTAATATAATTGAGAGAGGGAGAGAGAGATAGGGGGAGAGAGAGAGAGAGAGGGGGGGAGATACATGTTACGCAGACCATTTGTCAGTGGTTAAACCCCTCTATGGGCTCCGGTTGCTGTGACCAACAGCTGTGCCACAATGGACCCTAACCCTGACCCTTCCTTAACCCCTATCCCTGACCCTTCCTTAACCCCTATCCCTGACCCATCCTTAACCCCTATCCCTGACCCTTCCTTAACCGCTATCCCTGACCCATCCTTAACCCCTATCCCTATCCCTGACCCGCGCCATCTACCAACGTCAGCAGAAGATTGTTTGCTCCATAACTTGTTGCGTCATAAACTTGTTGCTCCTTCACTTGTTGCTCCATAACTTGTTGCCTCCATAACTTGTTGCCTCCATAAAACTTGTTCCTTCGTTACTTGTTGCTCCATAACTTGTTGCTCCATAATTTGTTGCTTCGTAACTTGTTGCTCCATAACATGTTGCTTCATAACTTGTTGCTTCGTTACTTGTTGCTCCATAACTTGTTGCTCCAAACTGTTGCTC
>NC_036848.1:53778912-53814686 GCF_002910315.2 Salvelinus sp. IW2-2015
ATCCTTAACTACCTATCCCTAACCTTACCCCTCCCTGACCTTCCCTAACCCCTATCCCCTGAACCATTTCCTCTAACCCCCTATTCCCTGACCCTTCCTTAACCCACTCATTCCCTGAACCTTCCTAACCCCTATCCCCTGACCCTTCCTTACCCCTATCCCTGGACCCTTCCGCTTAACCCATATCCCTGACCCATCCTTAACCCCCTATTCCCTGACCCTTCTTAAACCCTATCCCTGACCCTCCTTAACCCTATCCCTAAATCCCTGGACCATCCTTAACCCCTATCCCTGACCCCTTCCCTAACCGCTATCCCGACCCATCCTTAACCCCTATTCCTTGACCCTTTCTTAACCCCATCCCCGACCCTTCCTTAACCCCTATCCCCTGAACCCTCCTTAAACCCCTTCCCTGACCATCCTTAACCCCTCATCCCTGGCCCTTCCTTAACCCCTATCCCTGACCCATCCTTAACCCCTATCCCTGGACCCATCCGTAACCCCTATCCCTTGACCCATCCTAACCTTATCCCCTACATTCCCTGACTATCCCTGACCCTTAACCCTATCCCTGGCCCTTTCCTTAAACCCTATCCCTTGGACCCTATCCTAACCCTACTTACCCCCTTAGAACCCCTATCCTTAACCATCCACTATCCTGAGCCTTCCTACCCCTATCCCTGACCCTTCCTTAACCCCTATCCCTGGGAGGCTTTCCTAACCCTATCCCTGACCCTTCCTAACCCTATCCCTGGACCTCCTAACCCCATATCCCTGACCCTTCCTTAACCCCTATCCCCGAACCCCTCCTAACCCCTATCCCCTGACCCTTCCTTAACCCCTATTCCATGGACCCTTCCATTAAACCCTTTATCCCTGACCCATCCTTTAACCCTTATCCCGACACCCTTCCTTAACCATATCCCCTGACCCTTCCTTAACCCCTAGGCCCCTTCCTTAACCCCTATCCTACCCCTTCTTAACCCCTATCCCTGGCCTTCCTTAAACCCCTATCCCTGACCCTTCACCACTTCTGATTAAGGTTGTGTGCCTGTCCGTCTGCACGCGTTCAGGTTGAGCGATCTTTTTCCTTCTTTTAATCCGGCTGATTTTTGACAGACCACAGAGGAGGATAGGGACATGAGACAAAGAGGAATGACCATAGAAAGAGCACCATGCTTGAAATACCCTCCTTGACTTGTAGATGACGATGGCGTAGTTGATTGACTGTTCAGATGCAAGAAACATTATTCTGGAAGTTGACCTTATTTCAGCGGAGTGTTTCTCTAAAGACCTTTTCCTAGATGATGGTACCTTATATATCTGTGTAGGACAAGAGTATCAAGCATCTTGCAAGATCCTCGTAAGATATTATACAAGATTTGTCACCAGGGTTAATTGTTTCATTTTCTCATTCAGGTCTGGGTAGAGTTACCACCAAAGATGTACCTTGGCATTTCCCCCAAAAAATTTACACAGGGCACGTGATGTCGTGCTATAAGATTGAGTCTCACATCTCTCTGTGTGTCTGTCTGTAGCCTGGGGCCGCTGCAAACGCAGATGCAGGAAATGGAAACAAGTCGTCTGGTTATACGGAATGGATCCAGGCTGGGCTGCGCAAGGAACAGTTCATTCAGTCACTAGAGGGTACTAACTCAATGGAGAAGAGGGAGAAATTATCAATTAGAAGCGGCTGCAGCACAGGACATTCAGTCAGTCACTAGAGGGTAACTAACTCATGGGAGAAGGGGAGAATTATCAATAGAAAGGGCTTCAGCACAGGACAGTTCATTTCAGGGCACTAGAGGGTAACTAACATCAATTGGAAGAGGGAGAATGATCAATTAGAAAGGGCTGCAGCACAGGACAGTTCATTCAGTCACTAGAGGGTAACTAACTCAATGGATAGAGGGGAGAATATATCAATTACAAAAAGTGTGAGATAATTGTATCCCCATTGTTATTAATAAATTAACTGATTTAGTCCCAGTTATAGAAATACAAACTACAGGTATCCTGACCAACACTGTATGTGAAAATACATGCAATATTGTGTATAATTCATGGTCATTTTAACACTTCTGAAGTGAAGTTAGCTTGTACAGTAGATATTGGATAATTTCTCACCAGGTAGAATGTTTCTCTGTAGAATGAATGCATTACACATGATCCTAACTCTGGAGCTATAAATGTCACAACTTGTTGGCTCCAATTTGTTGAGGCAGTAATGCACTAAATAATGTGCACACCGCCATAAAAACCTCAACGAAGAAGAAGAAAATATAACTTGTTGCTTCATAACTTGTTGCTTCGTTAACTTGTTGCTTCGTAACGTGTTGCTCCTCACTTGTTCTTCATAACTTGTTGCTTCAACACTTGTTGCTTCGTAACTTGTTGCTCCATTAACTTGTTGCTTCATAACTTTTGCTCCATAACTCTGTTGCTCAACACTTTGTTGCTTCATAAACATGTGCTTCATAACTTGTTGCTTCAACACTTGTTGCTTCATAAACTTGTTGCTCCATAACTTGTTGCTTCAATAACTTGTTGCTCCATAACTTGTTGCTCCAACACTTGTTGCTTCATAACATGTTGCTTCATAACTTGTTGCTTCAACACTTGTTGCTTCGTAACTTGTTGCTCCATAACTGTGTTGCTTCATAACTTGTTGCTCCATAACTTGTTGCTTCAACACTTTTTGCTCAATAATTTGTTGCTCCATAACTTGTTGCTTCATAAACATATTGCTTTCATAACTTGTTGCTCCTTCATTGTTGCTTCGTAACTTGTTGCTTCGTAACTTGTTGTTTCCATAACTTGTTGCTTCATAACTTGTTGCTCCATAACTTGTTGCTTCATTAACATATTGCTTCATAACTTGTTGCTCCTTCCATTGTTGCTCCTTCACTTGTTGGCTCCATAACTTGTTGCTTCATAACATGTTGCTCCTAAACTTGTTGCTTCATAACATGTTGTTCGTTTACTTGTTGCTCCATAATTTGTTGCTCCATAAAACTTGTTGCTTCATAACTTATTGCTTCATAACATGTTGCTTCACAACTTGTTGCTCCTTCACTTGTTGCTTCATAACTTGTTGCTCCATAACTTGTTGCTCCTTAACTTCTGTTGCTCCATAACATGTTGCTTCATAACTTGTTGCTCCTTAACTTGTTGTTCATAACATGTTGCTTCACAACTTGTTGCTCCTTCACTTGTTACTTCATTAACTTGTTGCTCCTCACTTGTTGCTCCCAAAACTTGTTGCTCCTTAACTTGTTGCTTTCATAACTTGTGCTCCATAACTTGTTGCTTCTGTAACTTGTTGCTTAAATAACTTGTTGCTCCTTAACTTGTTGCTTCATAACATGTTGCTTCATAACTTGTTGCTCCTTCACTGTTGCTCCATAACTTTTTGCTCCATAACTTGTTGCTCCATAACTTGTTGCTTCGTGACTTGTTGCTTCATAACTTGTTACTCCTTCACTTGTTGCTCCATAACTTGTTGCTCCTTCACTTGTTGCTTCATAACTTGTTGCTCCATAACTTGTTGCTTCATAAACTTGTTGCTCCTTCACTTGTTGCTCCATAACTTGTGCTTCCATAACTTGTTGCTCCATAACTTTTGCTTCGTTACTTGTTGCTCCATAACTTGTTGCTCCATAATTTGTTCTTCGTAACTTGTTGCTCCATAACAATGTTGCTTCATAACTTGTTGCTTCGTTTACTTGTTGCTCCATAACTTGTAGCTCCATAACTTGTGCTTCAACACTTGTGCTTCATAACTTATTCTCCATAACTTGTTGCTTCGTTACTTGTTGCTTCATAACTGTGCTCCATAACTTGTTGCTTCAACACTTGTTGCTTCATAACTTATTGCTCCATAACTTGTTGCTTCATAACTTATTGCTCCTTCACTTGTTGCTCCATAACTTTTTGCTCCATAACTTGTTGCTCCATAACTTGTTGCTTCGTGACTTGTTGCTTCATAACTTGTTACTCCTTCACTTGTTGCTCCATAACTTGTTGCTCCTTCACTGTGTGCTTCATAACTTGTTGCTCCATAACTTGTTGCTTCATAAACTTGTTGCTCCTTCACTTGTTGCTCCATAACTTGTTGCTCCATAACTTGTTGCCTCCATCAACTTGTTGCTTCGTTACTTGTTGCTCCATAACTTGTTGCTCCATAATTTGTTGCTTCGTAACTTGTTGCTCCATAACATGTTGCTTCATAACTTGTTGCTTCGTTACTTGTTGCTCCATAACTTGTTGCTCCATAACTTGTTGCTTCAACACTTGTTGCTTCATAACTTATTGCTCCATAACTTGTTGCTTCGACTTGTTGCTCCATAACTTGTTGCTCCATAACTTGTTGCTTCAACACTTGTTGCTTCATAACTTATTGCTCCATAACTTGTTGCTTCATAACTTATTGCTCCTTCACTTGTTGCTCCATAACTTTTTGCTCCATAAACTTGTTGCTCCATAACTTGTTGCTTCGTGACTTGTTTGCTTCATAAACTTGTTACTCCTTTCACTTGTTGCTCCATAACTTGTCTGTCCTTCACTTGTTGCTTCATAACTTGATTGCTCCATAACTTGTTGCTTCATAACTTTTGCTCCTTCACTTGTTGCTCCATAACTTGTTGCTCCATAACTTTGTTGCTCCATAACTTGTTGCTTCGTTTACATTGTTGCTCCATAACTTGTTGCTCCATTAATTTGTTGCTTCGTAACTTGTTGCTCCATAACATGTTGCTTCATAACTTGTTGCTTTCGTTTACTTGTTGCTCCATAACTTGTTGCTCCAACAACACTTGTTGCTCCATAACTTGTTGCTCCAACACTTATTGCTCCATAACTTGTTGCTTCATAACGTGTTGCTCCATAACTTGTTGCTCCAACACTTATTGCTCCATAACTTGTTGCTCCAACACTTATTGCTCCATAACTTGTTGCTCCATAACTTGTTGTTCCATAACTTGTTGTTCCATAACTTGTTGCTCCATAACTTGTTGTTCCTAATCAACAACAATGCCAATCAAACCTCATGATATCAGAGATTGACTGATTGACCTTTAAAATATTAATAGATTAGTGCCTTAACAGTTTCTGGGACATGAGCTGAGTTTCACTCTGAAATAGGAGTCCCTAAATGTTGGCATTGCTTTCCTGGTGTTCCCTTTCATAGCATGCACAAGCCAGAAATGAAACAAAGCAGGCATCCACTTTACCTAAGCCTCCTGTATTTGATTGCCAAATACTGCTACCTATGCATTCAGTCTTGGCCTAGCCCTCTGGCTGTTGAATATTGCTACCCATCCACTCACACTAGAAGCCAAATGCTCCTGACGATGACAAGGAGGGATCACTGAAGATGACAAGGAAGAATCACTGAAGATGACAAGGAAGAATCACTGAAGATGACAAGGAGATTTCACTGAAGATGACAAGGAGGGAATCAGTGAACGGATGGTTCCCCCCCCAAGGGGGGGGGGAGGCAATTTTTTTTTTTTTTCAAGGGGAAAAGGGATGGTGGAAACAAAAGGGAAGGGATCACTGAGATACAAGGAGGGATCACTGAAGATGACAAGGAGGGATCACTGAAGATGACAAGGAGGGATCAGTGAAGATGACAAAGGAGGATCACTGAAGATGACAAAGGAGGTATCACTGAAAGATGACAAGGAGGGATCACTGAAGATGACAAGGAGGATCACTGAAGATGACAAGGAGGATCACTGAAGATGACAAGGAGGGATCAGTGAAGATGACAAGGAGGGATCACTGAAGATGACAAGGAGGGATCAGTGAAGATGACAAAGAGGGATCAGTGAAGATGACAAGGAGGGATCACTGAAGATGACAAGGAGGGATCACTGAAGATGACAAGCAGAACTGCTGTTTCTGACTGCTGCTCTATAACGAGAACCAGAGAGTTTTTTAGCACAAGAGCAAGGTTTTGCGTGCTGTCTTGTGACAGAGGGGCTTGTCTCTGACGAAGAAAGAGAGGCCAACTGTATCTGGCAAAGCTTCAAAGTCGGGATTGAGGAGCTAGATCTTCAAAGTCGTGACAGAGGAGCTAGATCTAGCAAGGCTTTTGAAGTCCCTGGACAGTCCCATTCAATCCTTAAACAATTCCTCTAATCACTTTGTTAAAGTCGTCTGAATGGCCCAGTTAGCTAGCATAACAAAAACAGTATCTTATCGACCACTTATATGAGCAGGCATATTTCAAACATTTGTGCATCAAGATTAAATATACAAATGTTTATGAACACATCTATAACGGTTTTAGATGCTAGATGCAAAGGGAGAGGCAAACTCATCCACATAGTTTTCAGAGGCCAGTCGCCCAACTGTCATCTTGTGCTTGTCTATCATACTGAGGTACATATTTACCCCTTCTTCGGTGGACCCTGAGGTATCCACATACTCGGAGGGAAAGTTATTTTTCAACTGGGCAGGTATTTCCTAACCCCTCCTCTGCCTTCATCCATCATTAAACCACAGGAGGTTGGTGGCACCTTAATTGGGGAGGATGGGCTCGTGGTAATGGCTGGAGAGGAATAGGTGTAACGGTATCAAACACATTGTTTCTTTACGTATGATGCCATTCCATTTGCTCCGTTACAGCCATTATTATGATCCGTCCTCCCCTCAGCAGCCTGCTGTGTTACATATTACATCCATTTGCTCCGTTACAGCCATTATTATGATCCGTCCTCCCCTCAGCAGCCTGCTGTGTTACATATTACAGCCATTTGCTCCGTTACAGCCATTATTATGATCTGTCCTCCCCTCAGCAGCCTGCTGTGTTACATATTACAGCCATTTGTTGGTCTTTTGTGATCTGGTTCTAATGACATAACACAGTGATACTGCCTTTTTAAAATTTATCTGCCAAAAAAGTGTTTCAGTCTGAACCTGACGTCTCCAAAGCAAAATGGAAGCCAGCAAGCACTGCTCCTCTGAGGCTGGTTTTGTCTGTCAAAACAGGGGTCCATGTGAAGCAGGAAGACCTCAGTCCAGCAGCAGACAAAACACAGGAGATCACAAGTCTGTAGGAGAGCTGGGTCTGTCTGAAAGTAAAGTTCCCATACAGGTTCAAATACAAGAAAGGGTGTTCCGGTCATAGTTTGGAAAGGGAGGTGGATTGTTTTGTGTTGTTGCCACCATTTTATAGTTCTACATTCTTGTCCTTAGATTCAGGGTCACTGAAAAACACAAGTATCCAGGAGCTTGATAAAAGGCTAAAGAAGTAATACAATTAGATTAAAGATTATAAACTGCCGCTGATACCTGGTCTCTGTCTCGTATGGGTTTGCATAATGAGAGTTAGTCCAACACTTCCTATTGAGATGTTTGTTCTACTCATATACAACTGCATTGTTTTAATAAACAGGGGAGGTGTGGAGGTGAAGGGTGGAGGTGGAGGGGAGGGTGGAGGGTTGAATGGCACAAAAGAGGAACAGTAACTCACCTACAATATCCAGAACCACTACCCTACTACTAATACCCTTCAAGGCACTCAACAATGTGGGACTATTCTTTCCTTTCAAACAGGAAGTAGCCTCAATGTGCCTTTCCTGGTCACTACTTTTAAATGAATAATTCAATAAATAAATGGATTATTAAATGGTGTGACCGGGGTTGACTCTTTACTTTCCCACCAACATCTTTTCCCCCCCCTCCCCCTCCGTGTCAACTTTTATTTCCCTCCTCCCTCGGCGGTACATAGCGTCTCCGTCCCAAATGGTAACCTATTGGCTATAAAGTGCACTGCATTTGAGCAGGGCCTCCCCTCTGGTCTTGACAGACTTTAATTACACTCCTCACCATTGACATTATTGTAAAACATGCATACAAGGGTAGTGGAGAAGTTTGTATCAAATGAAGGTGCGTGATTTCAGACTATTCACAATAATTTCCGTTTTATGTAAACGTACGTTGTATTTTGCGGGTTATATCGATACATTATTCTTAATGCAATCTTTTGAGTCATCCTTGAAAATGAGTCGATTCTTAAAAATGTAACTGGAGTTATGTGACTCATTTTCTGTCTCTTTCTCTGCCAGTTTAATAGGAAGTGAATCAGATCACTCAGCTGCCAGAATATATCAAACACACGCACACATCCACAGCACTGACTCCAGAGTCCAGACTCCAGAAGTTGACATTAGTGTCAATCTTCTCGAACCGTAAACGTAGGAATTTTCCATGGAACTCGGTTTAGTCCATTTTATTCTCTTCATTATCCCTCTCTTCTCTTAAAGACACGTGGCTCGATGGAGGGGTGTTATTGTCATGTATTTCCATTTCCTTTCTTCCAAAACTGGGTTTTATCATTGTGACATGATGACAGGGGAGTTAAACGAGACACTGTTAAAAATGTGTCAAAACAAAGTTTCTTTCCCCATATTTTTTTCTCCCTCAGAGCAGACCTGTGATTAAAGCACAACTATAGACTCCCTGATTAACCATAATGTCTGTCACTAATGATAATGTCTGTCACTAATGAAATATTGGTTTGTTGGGTCTTTAGTTTAGTATTTCTAGTGTGACCAGTGCCTTCCATCCCTCTGTATCGCCCGCCAGGTGCATCTGGTTGGCTAATCAAGGTTGTGCCAATGATTTTTTTTTTAAAGTAGAACGCTTCCTCCCATCAACAGATTGTTTTGGAAAGTTGGTGTGCATTTTGGAGGATGAGAGCGACAGCACAAATCCAGAGAGTCTTAAAATAGTTTGTACAGTGATAACTGCAATTTACTGTCTATCGAATTTAATTCACATTTGAACGCAGATGTCGGTTAAGCTGTATCTGAAAATCCAATGACTTGACTGCGGAGACTTACGTTCAGTCACACGAGCACTAGTGAGGTCGGGGACTAATGTTGGGCGAATAGGCCTGGCTCGCAGTCAGCGTTCCAATTCATCTCAAAGGTGTTTGATGGGGTTGAGGTTAGGGCTCTGTGCAGGCCAGTCAAGTTCTTCCACACCGATCTCAACAAACCATTTCTGTATAGACCTCGCTTTGTGCATGGGGGCATTGTCATGGTGAAACAGGAAAGGGCCTTCCCTAAACTGTTGCCACAAAGTTGGGAGCACAGAATCGTCTAGAATGTCATTGTATGCTGTAGGTTTAAGATTTCCCTTCACTGGAAATAAGGGGCCTAGCTACAACCATGAAAAACAGCGCCAGACCATTATTCCTCCTCCAATAATCTTTAGAGTGTTTCCACTTTACACCACTCCAGCCAACGTTTGGCATTGCGCATGGTGATCTTAGGCGTGTGTGCAGCTGCTCGGCCATGGAAACCCATTTCATGAAGCTCCCCTGACGAACAGTCCTTGTGCTGACGTTGCTTCCAGAGGCAGTTTGGAACTSAGTAGTGAGTGTTGCAACCGAGGACAGATGATTTTTACGTGCTACGCACTTCAGCACTCGACTGTCCTGTTCTGTGAGCTTGTGTGGCCTACCAACTTCGGGGCTGAGCCGTTGTTGCTCCTAGACGTTTCCACTTCACAATAACAGCACTTATAGTTGACCGGGACAGCTCTAGCAGGGCTGACATTTGACGAACTCACTTGTTGATAAAGTGGCATCCTATGAAGCAGCCACATTGAAAGTCACTGAACTCTTCATTAAGGACATTCTACTGCCAATGTTTCTCTATGGAGACTGCATGGCTGTGTGCTCAATTTTATACACCTGTCAGCAATGGCTGTGGCTGAAATTGCCAAATCTACACATTTGAAGGGGTGTCCACATACTTTTGTATATATAGTGTAGCTAGCTAGCTACCTGGTAAAAAAAAATTACTCGTGGTTACTGTGTCTTCGGTTGTAAAAGCAATTTACAGTTGTTCATCTTCCCCAAAAAGTAAGTCTGAAGCATTACGAAACTTCTATTCAATCGAATAAACCTCACGTAGCAAATAAGCCATTCACTTTTTTTGTTGATCAAATTCAACACTCTTATTGACTTCCATGCATAATCTCCTTTCTTGGTAGGCGAAACAATGATTTTCCACCCAGTTGGGCCTATCCCCTCCTTTCTGGTGAAAGCTAGGGTATGAAGGTTTGTGTCGTACATTTTTTAAATCTGACACAGCGGCTGGATTAACAAGAAGTTAAGCTTTATTTTGATGTATGACATTCTATTTTTGTAATTTGAATTTCGCGCTCTGCAATTTCACCGGATGTTGTCGAGGTGGGTCGCTAGCGGAACGCCTGCAGGTTAACCTCCATGGGATCGGTGTTTTAAGTAACAAGAACATTTCCAAGAACATAGACATATCCGATATGGGCAGAAAGCTTGAATTTGTGTTAATCTAACTGCACTGTCCAATTTACAGTAGCTATTACAGTGAAAGAATACAATGCTATACAATGCCATTTTTCTAGCATTTTTCTAGAATTTTCTAGCTCTTCCCATAGAATTTCCGGTGACGTAGTGTCCCCATGAGTGACAGAACACTGAGCCAATCACGGCGCAACTAGAGAACATTACCAACCCCTACGCTCCGTATTTTCTGCTGCCCCCCCCCCCCCCCCMCYSGTSGMCTTGTTTACGTGCTGCTGTGCGGTTTGTTGCTAATGTTACTTTGCTACCTGTCAAAGTTACGTTTTTTAATTACCGTTTTTTTTTTTGTCCCCTCGCTCCACTTTTTTCATTAAACACTTTCACCCTGGATGCTTTATCTGGACTTGGTTCTACAGGACCTCCACCAGCCGAAGCTAAGTAGTAACAGTAACATTATGCCTTCTAATTGCACTCGCTGTACTCATAATATACAGGAGAACGATCGCCTTACGGTGAGGATAGACGTACTGCAAGCCCAGCTTCAGACGCAATCGTTAGGCAAGGGTAATTTCAGTGTAGGAAAGGATGAAACAGCGTCTGTGCCACCAGTAAGTACAGATAGTAGTATAAATCCCCTCGCACAGTCCCCGCAGCCGGACAATTTTCTCATTGCTTCTGGAAGGAAAGGCTGTAGAAATGCTCAACCGGTGTCGCTCATTCGGCCGACAGAACGTTTCAGCCGGTTCTCCCCATTATGCAACGAGTCGGAGTCAGAGGCCGAGCCTTCTCTGGTCTCTCCTCCAACACTTATGGGTCTGAGATGCCGAAGTCTGCCACCATTAGCTCTGACAAATTGAAAACCCTAGTCATTGGCGACTCCATTACCCGCAGTATTAGACTTAAAACGAATCATCCAGCGATCATACACTGTTTACCAGGGGGCAGGGCTACCGACGTTAAAGCTGATCTGAAGATGGTGCTGGCTAAGGCTAAAACTGGCGAGTGTAGAGAGTATAGGGATATTGTTATCCACGTCGTCACCAACGATGTTAGGATGAGACAGTCAGAGGTCACCAAGCGCAACATAGCTTCAGCGTGTAAATCAGCTAGAATGATGTGTCGGCATCGAGTAATTGTCTCTGCCCCCCTCTCAGTTAGGGGGAGTGATGAGCTCTACAGCAGAATCTCACAACTCAATCGTTAGTTGAAAACTGTTTTCTGCCCCTCCCAAAGGATAGAATTTGTACATAATTGGCCCTCTTTCTGTTACTCAAGCTCAAACAGGACCAAGCCTGGCCTGCTCAGAGGAGTGAGGAACTCCCTCCTAGCTGGAGGGGTGCTCTCATCTTATCTATGAACATAGACAGGGCTCTAACTTCTCTAGCTCCGCAATGAGATAGGGTGCAGGCCAGGCAGCAGGCTGTTAGCCAGCTATCACCATTGAGACTGTGTCTGTGCCTCGATCTAGGTTGGGAAGAACTAAACATGGCATTGTTCGCCTTAGCAATCTCACTGGAATCTCACTGGAATAAAGACCTCCCCCATTCCTGTCATTATTGAAAGAGACGGTGATATCTCAACTCTCAAAATAGGTCTACTTAATGTAAGATCCCTCACTTCCAATACAGTTATAGTCAATTAACTAATCACTGATCATAATCTTGATGTGATTGGCCTGACGGAAACATGGCTTAAGCCTGAGGAATGTACTGTGTTAACTGAGGCCTCCCCTCCTGGTTACGCTAGTGACCATAACCCCGTGCATCCCACAAAAGCGGATGTGTTGCTAACATTTACGATAGCAAATTTCAATTTACCCCCCAAAAATTACTGTGTTTTCATCTTTTGAGCTTCTAGTCATGAAATCTATGCAGCCTACTCAATCACTTTTTATAGATACTGTTTACAGGCCTCCTGGGCCGTATACAGCGTTCATCACTGAGTTCCCTGAATTATCTATCAGACCTTGTAGTCATGACAGATAATATTCAAATATTTGGTGACTTTAATATTCACATGGAAAAGTCCACAGATCCACTCCAAAAGGCTTTCGGAGCCATCATCGACTCCGTGGGTTTTGCCCAACATGTCTCCGGACCTACTCACTGACATAGTCATGCTTTGGACCTAGTTTTGTCCCGTGGAATAAATATTGTGGATCGTATAGTTTTTCCTGATAATCCTGGACTGTCGGACCACCATTTTATTACGTTTGCAATGGCAATAAATAATCTGCTCAGACCCCAACCAAGGATCATCAAAAGCCATGCAATAAATTCTCGGACAACCCAAAGATTCCTAGATGCCCTTCAAGACTGGCGGCAAATGTTTTACTTTTAAACTCGGACAAAATAGGGATGCTAGTTCTAGGTCCCAAGAAACAAAGAGATCTTCTGTTGGAACTGACAATTCATCTTGATGGTTGAACAGTCGTCTCAAACAAAACTGTGAAGGACCTCGGTGCTACTCTGGACCCTGATCTCTCTTTTGATGAACAAATCAAGACTTTTTCAACGACAGCTTTTTTCCATCTACGTAATATTGCCAAAAATCTGAAACTTTTTGTCCAAAAATGTTGCAGAAAAATGCTTTTGTCACTTCTAGACTAGTGCAATGCTCTACTTTCCGGCTACCCGGATAAAACACGAAATACATTTTAGTTAGTGCTAAACACGGCTGCTAGAATCTTTACTAGAACCAAAATAAATGATCATATTACTCCAGTGCTAGCTTCTGGCTTCCTGTTAAGGCTAGGGCTGATTTCAAGGTTTTACTGCTAACCTACAAACATTACATGGGCTTACATGGGCTTGCTCCCACCTATCTTTACGATTTGGTCCTGCCATACATACCTACAGTACACGTACGCTACGGTCACAAGACGCAGGCCTCATTATTGTTCCTAGAATTTCTAAGCAAACAGCTGGAAAGCTCTCCTATAGAGCTCAATTTTTATGGAATGGTCTGCCTGTCCATGTGAGAGATGCAGACTCGGTCTCGACCTTTAAGTATTTCTTGAAGACTCATCTCTTCAGTAGGTCCTATGAGTGAGTGTAGTCTGGCCCAGGGGTGTGAAGGTGAACGGAAAGGCACTGGAGCGACAAACCGCCCTTGCTGTCTCTGTCTGGCCAGTTCCCCTCTCTCCACTGGGATTCTCTGCCTCTAACCCTATTATGGAGGCTGAGTCACTGGCTTACTGGTGCTCTTCCATGCCGTCCCTAGGAGGGGTGCATCACTTGAGTGGGTTGAGTCACTGACGTGATCTTCCTGTCCGGGTTGGTGCCCCCCTCGGGTTCGTGCCTTGGGGGAGATCTTTGTGGGCTAAACTCGGCCTTGTCTCAGGATGGTAAGTTGGTGGTTGAAGGTATCCCTCTAGTGCTGTGGGGGCTGTGCTTTGGCAAAGTGGGTGGAGTTATATTCTGCCTGGTTGGCCCTGTCTGGGGGTATCGTCGGATGGGGCCACAGTGTCTCCCGACCCGTCTTGTCTCAGCCACCAGCATTTATGCTGCAGTAGTTTATGTGTCGGGGGGCTAGGGTCAGTCTGTTATATCTGGAGTATTTCTCCTGTCTTATCCGGTGTCCTGTGTGAATTTAAGTATGCTCCCTATAATTCTCTCTCTCTTTCTTTCTTTCTTTCTTTCTTTCTTTCTTTCTTTCTTTCTTTCTTTCTTTCTTTCTTTCTTTCTTTCTTTCTCTCTTTCTTTCTTTCTTTCTTTCTCTCTTTCTTTCTTTCTCTCTCTCGGAGGACCTGAGCCCTAGGACCATGCCTCAGGACTACCTGGCCTGATGACTCCTTGCCCAGTCCACCTGGTCATGCTGCAGCTCCAGTGTCAACTGTTCTGCCTGCGGCTATGGAACCCTGACCTTTTCACCGGACGTGCTACCTTATCCCGGACCTGCTGCTTTTCACTCTCCTCCGCACCTGCTGTCTCTAACTCTCAATGATCGGCTATGAAAAGCCAACTGACATTTACTCCTGAGGTGCTGATCTGTTGCACCCTCTATAACCACTGTGATTGTTATTGTTTGACCCTGCTGATCATCTGTGAATGTTTGAACATCTTGGCCATGTACTGTTATAATCTCCTCCCGTCACAGCCAGAAGAGGACTGGCCACCCCTCAGAGCCTGGTTCCTCTCTAGGTTTCTTCCTAGGTTCCTGCCTTTCTTTTTTTTCATAGCCACCATGCTTCTACATCTGCGTTTCTTGCTGTTTGAGGTTTTAGGCTGGGTTTCTGTATAGCACTTTGTAACATCAGCTGATGTAAAAATGGCTTTATAAATACATTTGATTGATTGATTGACTGAGCTAGGCTGAAACACCTGAATTTTGGAGCTGCCTTACTCAAAAAAGCAAAACATAGAATATTTGTATGCGGCTTTATTAACTCAATGATAGTTAAAAAAAAAACATTGTTTGCAAACTGATATGTGACATGTATTAATGCCAAAATAATATGCAGGTGGGGCTCTGCTCCACCTGCCCTGAATGACGGGTCGACACTGGACGCAGGCAGTATAGGAGCATCAAGTAAAAACTGACCAATAGCTTCTACCCCCACACAATCAGACTGCTGAATAGCCACCTATAGGCAGCTACCTGCTCCCCCACTCCCTCCAGAGTTGCAAATATGTACAGTACCAGTCAAAAGTTTGGACACACCTACTCATTCAAGGGTATTTCTTTATTTTTACTATTTTCTACATTGTAGAATAATAGTGAAGACATCAAAACTATGAAATAACACATATGGAATCATGTAGTAACCAAAAAAAGTGTTTAGATTTTAGATTCTTTAAAGTCGCCACCTTTTGGCTTGATGACAGCTTTGCAAACTCTTGGCATTCTCTCAACCAGCTTCACCTGGAATGCTTTTCCAACAGTCTTGAAGGAGTTCCCAATTATGCTGAGCAATTGTTGGCTGCTTTTCCTTCGCTCTGCGGTCCAACTCATCCCAAACCATCTCAATTGGGTTGAGGTCGGTGATTGTAGAGGCCAGGTCACCTGATGCAGCACTCAATCACTCAATTTGATGAAATAGCCCTTACACAGCCTGGAAGTGTGTTTTGGGTCATTGTCCTGTTGAAAAACAAATGATAGTCCCACTAAGTGCAAACCAGATGGGATGGCGTATCACTGCAGAATGCTGTGGTAGCCATGCTGGTTAAGTGTGCATTGAATTCTAAATAAATCACAGACAGTGTCACCAGCAAAGCACCCCCACACCATCACACCTCCTCCATGCTTCACGGTTGGAACCACACATGCAGAGATCATCCGTTCACCTGCTCTGTGTCTCACAAAGACACGGCGGTTGGAACCAAAAATCTCAAATTTCCTCCAGTCTTATGTAAATTGCTCATGTTTCTTGTGCCAAGCAAGTCTCTTCTTCTTATTGGTGTCCTTTAGTAGTGGTCTCTTGCAGCAATTCGACCATGAAGGCCTGATTCACACAGTCTCTGCAGCAGAGGTAACTCTGGGTCTTCCTTTCCTGTTGCAGTCCTCACGAGAGCCATTTTCATCATAGCGCTTGATGGTTTTTGCGACTGCACTTGAAGAAACTTTAAAAGTTCTTGAAATTTTTCGAATTGACTGACCTTCATGTCTTGAAGTAATGATGGACTGTCGTTTCTCTTTGCTTATTTGAGCTTTTCTTGCCATAATATTGACTTGGCCTTTTACCAAATAGGGCTTTCTTCTGTATACCACCACTACCATGTCACAACACAAACGATTGGCTCAAACGCATTAAGAAGGAAAGAAATTCCACAAATTAACTTTTAACAAGGCACACCTATTAATTTAAATGAATTCCAGGTGATTACCTCATGAAGCTGGTTGAGAGAATGCCAAGACTGTGCAAAGCTGTCATCAAGGCAAAGGTGGCTACTTTGTTGAATCTCAAATAAAAAATATATTTTGATTTGTTTAACACTTTGTTGGTTACTACATGATTCCATATGTGTTATTTCATAGTTTTGATGTCTTCACTATTATTCTACAATGTAGAAAATAGTAAAAATAAAGAAAAAACATTGACTGAGTAGGTGTGTCCAAACTTTTGACTGGTACAGTATATACGGTGCCTTCGGAAAGTATTCAGACCCCTTCACCTTTTCCACATTTTGTTACGTTACAGCCATTTTCTAAAATGGATTAAATAAAAATGTTCCTCAGCAATCTACACGCAATACCCTATAATGACAAAGCGAAAAAAGGTCATGTAGATTTTTTTTGCAAATGTATTAAAAATAACAAACAGAAATAACTTATTTACTTAAGTAATCAGTCCCTTTACTATGAGACTCGAAATTAAGCTTAGGTGCATCCTGTTTTCATTGATCATCCTTAAAATGTTTCTACAACTTGATTGGAGTCTACCTGTGGTAAATTCTACGGATTGGACATGATTTGGAAAGGCACACACTCTAAATTAGGTCCCACAGTTGACAATGCATGTCAGAGCAAAAACCAAGCCATGAGGTCCAAGGAATTGTCTGTAGAGCTCTGAGACAGGATTGTGTTGAGGCACAGATCTGGGTAAGGATACCAAAACATTTATGCAGCATTGAAGGTCCCCAAGACCACAGTGGCCTCCATCATTCTTAAATGGAAGAAGTTAGTATCCCCCAAGACTCTTCCTAGAGCTGGCCGCCCGGCCAAAGTGAGCAATCAGGGGAGAAGGGCCTTGGTCAGGGAGGTGACCAAGAACCAACCCGATGATCATTCTGACAGAGCTCTAGAGTTTCTCTGTGGAGATGGGAGAACTTTCCAGAAGGACAACCATCTCTGCAGCACTCCACCAACCAGGCCTTTATGGTAGAGTGGCTAGATGAAAGCCACTACTCAGTAAAAGACAAATGACAGCCCACTTGGAGTTTTCCATAAGGCACCTAAAGACTCTCAGACTATGAGAAACAAAATTCTCTGGTCTGATGAAACCAAGATTAACTTTTTAGGGATAGGGGGCAGCATTTTCACTTTGGATGAATAGCGTGTCCAGAGTGAACTGCCTCCTACTCTGTCCCAGATGCTACTATGCATATTATTATTACTATTGGATATAAAACACTCTGAAGTTTCTAAAACTGTTTGAATGATGTCTGTGAGTATAACAGACCTCATATGGCAGGCAAAACCCTGAGAAAAAATCCAAACAGGAAGTGAGAATTCTGAGGCTGGTCGATTTTCAACTCATTGCCTATTGAAATCACAGTGGGATATGGATCTGGTTGCACTTCCTACGCCTTCCACTAGATGTCAATAGTCTGTAGAACGTTGAATGAAGCTTCTACTGTGATGTTGAGCCGGATGGGAGCTGTTTGAGTCAGTGGTCTGGCAGAGTGCCAGGTCCTGGTTATGCGCATTCCACATGATAGCGACTTGCGTTCCATTACTTCTATAGACACAAAGGAATTCTCCGGTTGGAACGTTATTGAATATTTATGATAACAACATCCTAAAGATTGATTCTATACTTAGTTTGACAAGTTTATTCGACCTGTAATATAACTTTTTGAAGTTTTCGTCCGAAGTTCGCCTGGACCTTCACGAGCGTTTAGGATATGCGTACTAAACGTGCTAACAAAAGTAGCTACTTGGACATAAATAATGGACATTATCGAACAAAACAACAATTTATTGTGGAACTAGGATTCCTGCGAGTGCATTCTGATGAAGATCATCAAAGGTAAGGGCATATTTATCATGTAATTTCGTATTTCTGTTGACTCCAACATGGCGGAGAAATTTTGTTTTTATCTGAGCGCCGTCTCAGATTATTGCATGGTTTGCTTTTTCCGTAAAGTTTTTTTGAAATCTGACACAGCAGTTGCATTAAGAACAAGTGTATCTTTAATTCTATATAAAACATGTATCTTTCATCAAAGTTTATGATGAGTATTTCTGTTATTTGATGTGGCTCTCTGCAATTTCTCCGGATATTTTGGAGGCATTTCTGAACATGGCGCCAATGTAAACTGAGATTTTTGGATATAAATATGCACATTATCGAACAAAACATGCATGCATTGTGTAACATGATGTCCTATGAGTGTCATCTGATGAAGATCATCAAAGGTTAGTGATACATTTTATCTCTATTTCTGCTTTTTGTGACTCCTATCTTTGGCTGGGAAAATGGCTGTGTGTTTTTTGGACTTGGCGGTGATCTAACATAATCATATGTTGTGTTTTCGCTGTAAAGCATTTTTTAAATCGGACACGATGGGTAGATTAACAAGATGTTTATCTTTCATTTGCTGTATTGGACTTGTTAATGTGTGAAAGTTACATATTTCCCAAAAATATTTTTGAATTTACCGCGCTGCCTTTTCAGCGGAATGTTGTCAGGGGTTCCGCTAGCGGAATGTTGTCAGGGGTTCCGCTAGCGGAATGTTGTCAGAGGTTCCGCTAGCGGAACGTGTGTCCTAGAAAGGTTAACCTCTTTGGCATAGAGAGACCTGAAAATAGCTGTGCAGCAACGCTTCCCATCCAACCGGACAGAACTTGAGAAACAACCCAAATACAGGTGTGGCAAGCTTGTAGCGTCATACCCAAGGAGACTCAAGGCTGTAATCTCTGCCATAGTTCCTTCCACAAAGTACTGAGTAAAGGGTCTGAATACTTATGTAAATGTAATATTTCCGTTTTTTTTAAAATTCTTAATACATTTGCAAAAATGTCTAAAAACCTGTTTTTGCTCTGTCATTATGGGGTAAAATGTGTAGATTGATAAGGAAAGAAAACAATTTAATCAATTTTAGAATAGGGCTGTAACGTAACAAAAATGTAGAAAAAGTCAAGGGCTCTGAATACTTTCCGAATCAACTGTATTATTACTTGTATTACTGTTTCATTCACTTTCCCCCCTTCTGCTCCACCTATGGACATCCCCTCTGAGACATTCTGTCCCCCAACTGTTGGAGCTCGGAGCTTAAGAATTTCACTCTACCCTGTGCATGTGACTAATAAAGTCATCAAAATCTATCTAAATCTAAAGATGAATGGCAATGAATTAATAATAGACTCCGTGAGTTTATTTGTAGCCGACATTATGAGTAGTGGGATCGATAGATTCAATACAACGGGCTAGAAGACTAGATTAGAAATGTATAGAGCAGGAAATGTACAAAGGAAAGTGTGTCAAAGCAAGAGAAAGGGAAAGAGATGGAAATAGACGAAGTGTGTCAGGGTGAAATAAATAGAAAGGGATGCTGCTAATCCCTATTGCTTTAACACTAATACCTAATGCATTCTGGGAAGACGACAAGACGTAAGACACGGCTGCTGGCTAAACCACAACTGTAAGAAGGTAAGGCTTCTGACGAACATGTAGGAAAGAGTGGGGTAAGTTGAGCCGAGGGGGTAAGTTGAGCCGAGGGGGTAAGTTGAGCCGAGGGGGTAAGTTGAGCCGAGGGGGTAAGTTGAGCCACCATTGTTTCCAGAAAACCAGACACAAAAATGTAGCATTTTAACAAATATTTAGGAAGAGGTCATCATTTCATGGAGTCTGAAACCACATGGAAAACGTTAAGCAAGTTAGGTACAAAAAACAGATTTTCACCAAGTCAAAATGAATATATTGTGTTAGAGGTTTCATGATGCTTGTATCTAAACCAAAGTAGATCATTTTATGATTGTTCTATATGTCAGTTGGGGGTCTCTATAAGCTTCAATATGAGGTCCTAAAACTTGCATGAAAGTTCATCCTTGTAGCTGTGTGGGCTAATATAGTCCAAATGTTTGCCTTGGGGTAAGTTGAGCCAATGGTTGAGCCAAAGGGAAGTTAAGTTAATTGAAGTGTTTTCTTCCCAGGTGTAATGCAAGGCATTATCACTGGGATATGAGGTAACAACAGGGCCTGGCCCATGTTAAAGTGTTTTAAAGAGTAAAAAGTTATTGTTAGGTGTTAAGCCATGTTAAAATATGCTTAAAATGATTAAGAATTGTGTTTAATTATGTTTAAGTAATAAAGATAGACATGATTTTATAAAGGTAGTGGTAATATTTCATTCAGTACAGAAATTTGTAGGCAGCTCAACTTATTGCAGTTGTGCCAAGAGACCATTTTTTGGGGGGACAACCTATGTTTTCAAAACTGTAATGTTTACGTTATTTCTGATTATATCCAGGGATACACAACATCCTGAAATATATGTATTGTATATATCTTTATTAGAAACAATACTATATTTCCCTTGACAGAGTGATGCTGAATGTAATGAGGGCTCAACTTACCCCACTCACCCCTACAGGGTCCTGTTTCAGTATGATATGTTGGATAAAGGAATAAAGACAGACACTAATGTCAAGTTCAACAGCCTTGTTAAGCATTGTACAAATCCCTACGCGTGGAGTCAGCTAGTCGATTACCTATCAACTAGACTCTGTAACAGGTCCCTTCAAAACACACTCTACCAGAGCTGACCCGCTGAGCTTTGACGAATTCTGTATTTTCCATATCTGCATCCCAAATACCACCCTATTCATGGCAATGAACAGAACTGCAATTGATCATTCATTGAGGTTTTATTGAAAAAAGAACAATATAATAAATCGCTTGTACAATAATAATAACAATAATATTACGAATAATATAAAAATCTGTACATTCCGTTGTTCTGCAGTACAAGTGGAAGACTCTGATACAAAATGACTGGAACAGGGAGGGCGGGGGGTCTGTGTACAAGAAAAGGAACATTTTAGCCTAGCGGCCTGTAGCCGTTGATTCAAAATGAAAGAAATAGGAGATAGACGTGTCACAATGCAAACTCTACAGGCTTTCAACACACCTTATTAACATGCCTGGGATACAGTACTGTTGGCTTATTAAACCATGTTTTCCAATCCAAGATTCCCTAGTAAAAACAACAAACAACTTATAATGAAAAATAAAATAATATTTGATAACAAGGCATGGCAATCCATAGACCTACTCTGGATATAAATATGAATGCATGAACAGCAACGATAGGGTACGACAGAGGGGTATATGTACTGTCTTTAATTCTCTCCTTATTTAAAGAGCCTATAGGTGAACATGTGCTCTTTTTGTGATGGCAGAATAGATTGTAAAGTACTAAGAAAAAAAATGGATGTTTTGTTGTTTTACTTAAAAATGATTTTGAACTGAAAAAAAGGAAAAGGAAAGTGTTGTAACACTGTTATGTTCTGAGCGTGTGCTTAAAGCCTTCTCACCTTAACTACATGTTACTTGGTCAAGTCCAGGGCCTAGAACCTGGCTTATATATGTTTACCTTTGAATATGAAAACGATGGTACAACTTTACAGAAGCCCTGGCATCATAAGAGCCATACAACTGTGTTTATCATGACTGTTACCACGGTGATATTGATTAAGTATTACGTTGAATGAGTTCCAATTAAGGTCGAGCAACATCTATAAAATGATAACTGTAATACACGTGTTAGAAAATAAATATTTTGTCTTGATTTTTTTTAAATTTTACTTCAAAAATACTCTACTTCTACCACTTATAACAAATGCATGAGACACATAATTCTAATAATAATAATAATTATATTTGGCGTCTTCTGTTATCAAACCCTACAAAATGCAACAGCGTAGCAGCACTTTTTTAAGAACATTCGTATGCTAATTCTTCCTCCCTCCCTTGTCTTGTTGGTGTCGTTTGTAAAGTTCTGCTGCATTTTCGAATACTAAAACCACCCTGCTAATGTCCTTCCGACAAAACAGGCTTTTGTTTCTATTGATTTGACCAGCATTGAACGACCCATTAATGTATGTTATGTTGTACGTCTGTTATTAAGAGAATAACAGTACTCATTACCAACAGTACATACAACATGACCGTATCTGCTTTGGATACGTACAGTATGGATGAATGCTAATAGTTCAGAAACATTTCTCTAATTGATCATTTGAAAAGGTTTTGTCGCACTACTTTCCAATTGCTGCATAGTTTTTTTTCTCCGATAGTGTGAATGTCTCTCTAGATCGAGCCACATTTCCTTGGATGTAATTCACCAAAGATCCCCAGTTGACTGCGACATGACGGTCTATTCAAAGGCTAAAACAGTTTGCATTCACTGGAATCCAATCTCAGCAAAAGATGGAGAAAAAAACAAGGTTTCGTTACAAGGCTGTACTGCATCTTTAATTGTTTGGATTAACACTCCAAAACTTTAGAGTACTTTGGAGCCGGGTGCCCAGGATCAATTCAAAGTGCAAATTAGCTAAATAAAAATATATATTTGGTTTTCACAGGGCAGAAGCTTTCTACATATCTCTGTTACTCTATGGGTAGGCATCTTTGCATGTTTTTTTCCCCCCTAGTTTCTCTGAAACGAGAAAGTAGAGAATTTGATTATAGCAGCATTTGTTTTATATACTAAAAGACAAATAACAGAAATAGAACTGTTGTTCTCGTCTTGTTCATGATTTGCTGGACAGATAAACAGAGAGACACGCCTGCTATTTTCAAGTCATCGTAGCTAACACCCATTCCAATATGTTATACAGATGCACATTCCTTTCTATACATAGATGCTAAAGTGATACATACATTTCATTTTCTTGTGGGAATCATTTTCAAGAACGTTTTCCTTCCTATATGCACGTGTTTCATAGTGCTGTGCTTGCTGTAATATGCAATTACATTGTTTAAAAAAATGTTACAAGTCCCCAGCTATCCCCTTCCCACAGCAGTACCGTCGGCATGAACCTGTCCTTCACCCAAGGCCCAGCTCAGCTCAATGTCCTTTACACTAGGCCCAGCTCAGCTCAATGTCCTTTACACTAGGCCCAGCTCAGCTCAATGTCCTTTACACTAGGCCCAGCCTCAGCTCAATGTCTTTCCATAGGCCAGCTCAGCTCAATGTTCTTACCTAGGGCCCAGCTGCAGCGTCAATGTCTCTTTAACACTAGGCCCAGCTCAGCTCGAAGTGTCCTTTTCAGCCAGCTCAGAATGCCTAAGGCCCAGCTCAGCTCAATGTCATTTTTACACTAGGCCCAGCTCAGCTCAATGTCCGCTTTACACTAGGCCCAGCTCAGCTCAAGTGTACTTTACACTAGGCCCAGCTCAGCTCATGTTTACAACTAGGCCAGCGTCAGCTCAATGTCCTTTTACACTAGGCCAGCTCAGCTCAACGTGTCCTTTTCACTAGGCCCAGCTCAGCTCAATGTTCTTTACACTAGGCCCAGCTCAGCTCAATGTCCTTTACACTAGGCCCAGGCTCAGCTCAATGTGCCATTTATAACAACTAGATGGGATTCTAGAATCCGAATCTTCTTCTCTGTCGGTGGTCTGCAGTCTCTGCACAGTCAAATTTCAGATTCTCGTCTCAGGGGCCTGGACTCTAGTGGCACAGTGGCTGCTGATGCTCTGAGTCTGACATATTGTCTGTCTGGTTACATCTGGGCCCCACGCTACCCGTTCCCCTCGTCCATCTCCTTTGTTAGTCAGCGCCACCTCGTTCTCGTAACGAAGGAGTTGGAGCTGGATAGGATGTATTTTTTCTCGGCCAGGTCTCTGGCGCTGCACAAGCGGGGTGCTGGGAACTCATAAGTCTTATGAAAACGAGAGTAGTCCACCTTGTAGTAGCTCTTCTCCTCGAAGAGCACCGGCTCGAAGCGGTGGCCCCACAGGATCTCGTCTGGCCGGTAGGAGCTGCGGCACTGGGTGGTCATGGCCGTGGCCTCCACCATCCCTTCCAGGATCACCACGATCTCGAACTCGGACGTTTCCAGCTCTTGCTTGCTCATGTTATAGAATGGGCTGCTCGTCGATCTCGTGGACGATGGTGATGGGCGTCACCAGGAAGATACGGTCGACTCCGCTGTCGAAGCCACATCAATGTCCATCTGGTCCAGAGGGATGAACTCCCCTCTGCCGTGGTGCGTGACTTGAGGAGGTGGGCACGCACGTGGCCCTCTACCAGGTGGCTTTTTCTCAGGTTGCCCACGCGCCACATCAGACACAGCTTGTTGTCCCTCATGGCCACTGTAGCGTTGTGGCTGAACACCAAGCGTCTCGTTCCTCTTCTTGGGCTTGGCCATCTTGGCCATGACGGCGCCGATGATGAAGGCGTCGATGATACAGCCCACAATGCTCTGGAAGACCACCGTGAAGACCGCCACGGGACACTCGTCGGTGACGTAGCGGTAGCCGTAGCCGATGGTGGTCTGGGTCTCGATGGAAAACAGGAAGGCTGCAGTGAAACTGCTCACGTTGGAGACGCACTTCTGGGAGTTGTTCTCCAAGTCCCCGTGGAAGATGGCGACCAGCCAGAAGACGCAGCCGAAGAACAGCCACGACAGGAGGAAGGCAAGGCAGAAGATGACAAACATCCACCGCCAGCGGATGTCTACGCATGTAGTGAAGATGTCGGCGAGGTAACGTTGGCCTTTCTCGGACACATTGATGAACTGCACATTGCAGTGACCGTCCTTCTTGACGAAGCGGCTCTGGGGCTGGTGCCGCGTGTGCACCTTGCCCTTGCCATTCCCATACCCGTTGGGCACTGCCACGGTGGCCAACTTCATACCGTTCTCCTCGGTTGACACTATGCTGTAGCGGTTGGCTCGCACACTTCCCATCACCTCGTTCTGGTGGGAGGGCTGTGGCGCTGCTTCTACTTTGGAAAACAGTCTGAGTTTCTTGAAAAAGCGTTGGAGAAACAGTTTTGAAACACTAACGGGACCAACTCAAGCAGAAAATTGGGTGGTGAAGTGAGGCGGACGGAGGAAAAGGAGGGAGGAGGAGACAAAGCCTCTCTCTCGGTCCTCGACGGCCTCTAGCTTGACTGCAACCAGGGAGAGGTCCTTGGGGTTGAGTAGTGCTCTCTCATCGGGCAGCCTGGCCTCACCAATGACGTATGCTGAGATGAAAAGAGAGAGAGAAAGGTTTTAGACTTGCTGATGAGATATGATACATGAAATACCACCAACTGTCATGAATGATTATTTCAATATCCAATCGATTACTCTGTCGTGTGTGAAGCCTGAGAAAACAATCACATACTGTATACCCAAGGTCAAGAACAAGCACGTCTCCTCATGCCAACAATATTTCATTCAGTTATGACAACAGTCATATTTAACCCCTATCCTGGCTTCTCCACTCTCTACTGAGAGAGTTCAGGGAGCAATGGGAGCGATGTCCCACCGATGGTAAGTCACAAAGCATACTTGTTTTTTGTTGCCCACAGTGTCGAAAAAGATAATTGCCTGTTGGAATGTGGGTTGCGGTGCCTCTACGGGATCACGTGCACTCATGGTTTCTTTGGACCCCCCCCCCCCCCAGCTGGACCGTTACTGTTTCTTAAAAATAAAAGGATAAATGCTAACTGATCATGCTCAGACGCACGTATAACCATTGCAATTTCATATTTCTGGGGAACAACAACAGACAGTACATTACTTTGTAACATGGACGAGGAAATGCCAGTCTTGTTAAAAGCAGCAAATTAACGATTTCCTTCAGTTTAATACTCCTTTACAAGTAGACCTGTCACTTCCACTCTGTGAAGACAGTCTTACTGTCTGTCACAGCAGCCTGTTTGTCAAACTGCACGGTGCGTGGACCAATCCTACTGCCGCATTACCCACTGGTGCATTCTTAATATCCATTTTCACATACCTTGCTAATCACAACCGTGGAAAGATGGAAAATGTTTTGTTGCTTGAATGTAAGCTACTGTACCACATCACTTGGCCAACCGACCAACCGGGCTCTTTTCTTTGAATGTCACTTATTAGGGTTCTGGAAACTTTCTAAAGCTCAAGATGGGTGTTTCTGGTTGTAAATGAGGTACTTTAATGGGGTGTCAATTGTACAGAAATAACAGTTATTCCATTTTCTGTGTGTCTTGATTATATTCATGTTTGTGGAGACTTTCCGATTAGTGATAACTTGACTTAGGACATACAGAGACCTTGATGAAAAGGTAGTGTGTGTGTCAACTAGGCAAATGAGAATGAGCCATAACAAAACCATACAAAGCAAGACTACACGGAGGTCCAAGGGAGCGGCGTAGGCAGTCAGTGTGTTGGTATGGGACACAGGCTCGGTTCCATTTCTCACCCTAGCCACTTCTCCTAGCACCTGCCACTAAGGTTCACAGACCTACATGCATAGAAACACACTGCACGTATATTACACTGAACTGAGTTACAATTCATATAAGGAAATCAGTCAATTTAAATGAATTAAATATGCCGTAATCTATGGATTTCACACGACTGGGCAGGGGAGCAGCCATGGTTCCAGCCTGGTTCCAATCAGAATGAGTTTTTGCCAACAAAAGGGCTTTATTACAGACAGAAATACTCCTCCGTTTCATCAGCTGTCTGGGTGGCTGGTCTCAGATGATCCTGCAGGTAAAGAAGCCGGATGTGGAGGTCCTGGGCTGGTGTGGTTACACGTGGTCGGCGGTTGTGAGGCCGGTTGGACGGACTGCCAAATTCTCGAAAATGACATTGGAGGCGGCTTATGATAGAGAAATGAACATTCAATTCCCTGGCAACAGTTCTGGGTGACATTCCTGCAGTCAGCATGCCAATTGCATGCTCCCTCAAAACTTGAGACATCTGTGGCAGTGTGTTGTGTGACTAAACTGCACATTTTAGAGTGGTCTTGTATTGTCCCCAGCAGAAGGTGCACCTGTGTAATGATCATACCGTTTAATCAGCTTCTTGATATGCCACACCTGTCAGGTGGATGGATTATCTTTGCAAAGGAGAAATACTCACTAACAAGGATGTAAATAGAGAAATTAGCTTTTTGTGTATATGGAACCTTTTGGAGATCTTTTATTTCAGCTCATGAACCTCTCGTTCTCTCAAACAGAGAATTAGTGAACATAAAAGTTCAATCAGGAGAAACGACAGTCGCAGTACATTTTAATGACCTAAGGCATGACATTTCTACCTTTACTACATTTCCACCTCTACCTACATTTCTACCTACCTAGATTTTGTGGCATAGAGAAAGTTAAGATATCAGACAAGGGAGGTGATATTAATAATACTCTGAGTAAAAGAGAATGTTTGGGGATTTTCACCCTCCAGACATTATTTCCTAAAGGACTTAATGATGAAATGCCTATGTATGTTATGTTGTGAATTTGAACATGAATTATGTGCCTATTTAAGATTACTCTGATGTTTTTCGTACGATGTACCCAATGATGAATGAAAACTTGCTATGTTCTCATTGTGGTTTTACAGACGTGTTTAATACGTCTTATTACACACTTTATTTGAATATTTATGAAATGTATATTGTTATATTTGGTAGCACTTATTTGTTTTTCCTTCGCCTCCAACCCCTTTCCATGTGTGGAACGGATGTGATTGGGGCCAGGTCTACATAAGGGTGCTATTTTCTGACGAAGGCCGTGAGGCCGATACGTAAGCTTAATAAAGATCAGTGATACTATCAAGAGCAGTGTGCGGTATCATTTTCCATTCATTTCAGCTCATGAAACATGGAACCAACGCGAAATGAATATGAAACATACATGAAATGTGAACGAACAGGTCTCTCTCTCTCTCTCTCTCCTCTCTCTCTCTCTCTCTCTCTCTCTCTCTCTCTCTCTCTCTCTCTCTCTCTTCTCTCTCTTCTCTCTCTCTCTCTCTCTCTTCTTCTCCTCCTCTCTCTCTCTCTCTCTCTCTCTCTCTCTCTCTCTCTCTCTCTCTCTCTCTCTCTCTCTCTCTCTCTCTCTCTCTCTCTCTCTCTCTCTCTCTCTCTCTCTCTCTCTCTCTCTCTCTCTCTCTCTCTCTCTCTCTCTTCTTCTCTCTCTCTCTCTTCTCTCTCTCTCTCTCTCTCTCTCTCTCTCTTCTCTTCTCTCTCTCTCAGTTGAGTACCAGCAGCATAGCTTGTTGACTCACAGAGTCCTCTGGGACTTCATATTCTCTCAGCAGCATAATGGCTGTCCTGTGAGGATTCTGTCTCTGGCACTACAGAAACACCACTCATTAGAGAGAGCCCTGCCTGCCTGTGTCTGAAGTGTTATACATGTTCTAGGCCTCGCTGTCCTAGCAACCAACCATGGTTGCAACGAACACTGTGAACTCTTCTGTTATGTTTTTTTTAGGGGGGGGTGGGGTTATATCCAAAAAATGTGTTTAGATTGTTTAAAAAATACTTTTGGGAGATTTGGTGATATGAGAGTCAGTGATGAAAAGATATGTGAGTGCGTGAGGAAAATATATGGAATATATTTGTGTTCTTTAACATGTAAAGGTGAAGAAATAGCTATTCTTATTGTCCTTTAACATTAAAAGGATAAGATATTGCTTTTCTTCTTGCTCCCTTGCAAAACTGAAATCACCAAATATAATGATTTTGACTCGTGAAACGTGAATAGATATGAGTAGACTACAGTCTCTGTTAAGTCAATTTACAAACATTTCTCTAGTATGTAGACTGCCTTCAGATATTTCCCTTCATGTTTGTAAAAATGGTTTATAGAGTGGTATCTGCAGTAGAATTTGTCCTTAACTATCTCTTATTAAATTGGATCTCAAATAGCATGTTGGTGGTGAGTAGAGTCAGGAGGAACTCTGTCATCAAACATGGCCACTATTTTGGGAATTTGGGGAATGCTGGATTGTTGACAGTAATTACTTATTAGACATGCAAAGTCAGTCTGCATCTCAACCTCTCCTCAATCAACACCAGTGAGGATGACTGTGCAGTTTACACAGCACATGATTCATATGAGCTTTTCCCGCCAACTAAATAAGTATCTTTCCAACTTGTACTAATCTGTTTTCTGACAGAGTGACGTGAATAGAAATTGATATGGCTATGTTTTGTTTGTTTTTGGGGGGGTTGAGAGGACACTTAATGGAAAATGATTACAGACATGTTGAATTTTGTATTGTCTTTTAGTAACATCAATAGATGCTAAATTCCCATCTGTTGCCATGACACCATGATAACAGATTGGAAAAGCATGACTGTTTATTGTTCTGTTATAGCCCCTTTTTTGATCGGTGGGATAATTATGTTCTGTGGAAAATTGAATCCCTCTGATCTTTGATTGAATTAGTACTGCTGGACTGGCCTAATCTGAGAGGTGTATATACGGTGCCAATATTCACACTGTGGAAACAATGTCATGGATGAAGTATCCTGCAGAAACGTAACTTACAGACTTTATGGTAACTCCCTGACCCGCTGCCAGCGCACAGTCATTTACGGTCACCTTGAGGATGGTCTTGTCGCAGTTACCTCTGGGCCACACAAAAAAGAGCTATGTCTCATCTAGGACTACCATTTAAAATGTCCAGTGGAGTTAAAAAAAACGTGATTTTCCTGTTTCATATATACATATATTTCAACACTATGAGGCTGGAATAATACTGTGAATTTGTGAAAATTATGATAATGCCTTTTTAGTGTAAGAGCTGCTTGAAAATACATTTCTGTCTGTTTTGGTGGAATGGAGTTTTGGCCTGCCTGACAAGTGAGTTAATAGACCAATAAGAAGGAGAGTTCCAAACCTTTCTGCCAATAACAGCTAGTCTTTAGTTTTCCCCTCCCCACTCAGACTACTCCCAGACAGTCTTAGCTAAATTATTGCTTGAGAAATTGCTCTTTGCTATGAAGCTATTTTTTGTTTATTTTTGATCATTTCAATTGAAAACAATAGCAGTAAGGTACCTAACTGTTACCCAGTAATGATTTGATATTGAGATAAAAACGGTTGCATTGGACCTTTAACATAGAATAAAGTATGTGGCTCCAGACTCCAAGCAGCACTCGAAATGTAGCACATGCCAACGAGAAATGCGAACAGGTGCGGGGTAAAAAACGAGAACCGACTGAGTGATGCAATCTCTCATACATCGTTCAAACATTCCATCCATACCGTTATAATTGTACATGAATGTACGTTTACATGGGAAAAAGATATACGAATAACACTGATTGCATGACAAATTGTAACTTTTGGGATGTTTCAGCCTATGTTTGTGAGCAGCGTATTACAACATAACTGTATGAATCAGCCGACGCATTAACATGGCATGTTTTTGCACTTAAATTGTATTATTATGGATTTAAACAGGTTGATGAAATGATATGCATTAATAAACAATAAAAAGTCCTGCTCTGCAAGCTTCTAGCCACAGTGGGTATGACTTTGTCTGAAAGTCGGCGCAGCGCATCCATTCAATGGAGCGACTGTCCAAGTGCAACTGTCCCAATATTCTCAAATATATAAAATAAACAGTAGTCTATGTTATGCAAAGTCGTCATCTTCCCCATACGTTTGATACGAATTGCTACAAAGAGGTTGTTAAACCTTACCTGTTGCACATTTATAGACCGGGACAAAATCAAAAGTTAGTTGAAATTAGATTCCAGAAGATATGTCCGCTGGTAAACACTTTTGAAAGCGTTTGTTTCTGTTTTGGAGTAATGTTGCCTTCTTGTTATGATGACAGCGAGAACTGAAACTCCCTCATGTCAATGAAATGACTGGTCTTAATAATGTGCTTAGCGAATAGTTCTCCATGGCAATTTAAATAGCGTATACCGGCATGCTCCGCCTTCTGGACCCTACCCAGCCAATAGTATTACAGAGAGGAAGAACGCGTTGATGTAGGCTGATACATTTACACTGACGTATGAAACCGTGTGAGTGAAAATTCATAGGCTACAAACCGCAAGTAATGTTTTGGGAGACACATGTCAGGGGTTTGGATAGGACGGTCATGCGTAACAACAAATGTGTTGTTTTTAGCGGTGCTTATTCATATTGATGATCGATTGTTCGTTTTTTGGGTTGCCTGGGGCGGGGGATGTCATCTCATTTTAGGCAGAACACAGGAACATAATTTCACCCTAAGGGTAGATTTTTCTAGTCTAAAAAGGGGACAAGTTATATATTTCAACCTCTCCCCGACCCAGTCTGTAATACCTACATGTTTCAAGCAGACCACCATAATCCCTGTGCCCATGAACGCCAAGGTAACCTGTCTAAATGACTACGTGAAGTTGATGCAAAGAGTCAATATTTGCAGTGTTGACCCTTCTTTTTCAAGACCTCTGCAATCCGCCCTGGCATGCTGTCATTTAACTTCTGGGCAACATCCTGACTGATGGCAGCCTATTCTTGTATAATCAATGCTTGGAGTTTGTCAGAACTTGTGGGTTTTTGTTTGTCCACCCGCCTCTTGAGGATTGACCACACGTTTTCAATGGGATTAAGGTCGGGGAGTTTCCTGGCCATGGACCCAAAATATCATGTTTTGTTCCCCGAGCCACTTATTTATCACTTTTGCCTTATGGCAAGGTGCTCCATCATGCTGGAAAAGGCATTGTTCGTCACCAAACTGTTCCTGGATGGTTGGGAGAAGTTGCTCTCGGAGGATGTGTTGGTACCATTCTTTATTCATGGCTGTTCTTAGGCAGAATTGTGAGTGAGCCCACTCCCTTGGCTGAGAAGCAACCCCCCAGATGAATGGTCTCAGGATGCTTTACTGTTGGCAAGACACAGGACTGATGGTAGCGCTCACCTTGTCTTCTCCGGACAAGCTTTTTTCCGGATGCCCCAAACAATCGGAAAGGAGATTCATCAGAGAAAATGACTTTACCCCAGTCTTCAGCAGTTCAATCCCTGTACCTATTGCAGAATATCAGTCTGTCCCTGATGTTTTTCTGAGAGAGAAGTGGCTTCTTTGCTGCCCTTCTTGACACCAGGCCATCCTCCAAAAGTCTTTGCCTCACTGTGCGTGCAGATGCACTCACACCTGCCTGCTGCCATTCCTGAGCAAGCTCTGTACTGGTGGTGCCCCGATCCCGCAGCTGAATCAACTTTAGGAGACGGTCCTGGCGCTTGCTCTACTTTCTTGGGCGCCCTGAAGCCTTCTTCACAACAATTGAACTGCTGTCCTTGAAGTTCTTGATGATCCGATAAATGGTTGATTTAGGTGCAATCTTACTGGCAGCAATATCCTTGCCTGTGAAGCCCTTTTTGTGCAAAGCAATGATGATGGCACGTGTTTCCTTGCAGGTAACCATGGTTGACAGAGGAAGAACAATGATTACAAGCACCACCCTCCTTTTAAAGCTTCCAGTCTGTTATTCGAACTCAATCAGCATGACAGAGTGATCTCCAGCCTTGTCCTTGTTAACACTCACACCTGTGTTAACGAGAGAATCACTGACATGATGTCAGCTGGTCCTTTTGTGGCAGGGCTGAAATGCAGTGGAAATGTTTTTGGGGGATTCAGTTCATTTGCATAGTAAAGAGGGACTTTGCAATTAATTGCAATTCATCTGATCACTCTTCATAACATTCTGGAGTATATGCAAATTGCCGTCATACAAACTGAGGCAGCAGACTTTGTGAAAATAAGTATTTGTGTCATTCTCAAAACTTTTGACCACGACTGTACATTTACAGCAAAATGGTTTACAGTCAGCTACTGTGACTTTATATTACAGTGTAGTACTGCAAAGAGCAATGCATTATGGTGTCTCAATGGCGTTCCGCTACACTGCTGAAAAATGACAGTAAAGTACTGTATTACCTGTTTTGCGGTATATTTACCGCGATAACCTCCAACCTCCCCCCCCACACACACACAACACACACAGACACACAACACAACACACACACAACACACACACACACACACCCATGGTCAACGAGTTCGACACACACACACACACACACACACACACACACACACACACACACACGCCGCTGCTACTCTGTTTATTATCTATCATGATTGTCTGGTTACTTTCATCCCTACCTACATGTGCATATTACCAGTGGTGTAAAGTACTTAAAAACCTCTTAAGGATCCGCCCCCTTTTTTTTTTTTCAATTTTTGCCTAAAATTACATATTCAAATCTAACTGCCTGTAGCTCAGGCCCTGAAGCAAGGATATGCATATTCTTGGTACCATTTGGAAGGAAACACTTTGAAGTTTGTGGAAAAGGAATGTAGGAGAATATAACACATTAGATCTGGTAAAACATAATACAAAGAAAAAAAGAACCATTCTTTGTATTTTTTTGTACCACCATCTTTGAAATGCAAGAGAAATGCCATAATGTATTATTCCAGCCCAGTTGCAATATACATTTTGGCCACTAAATGGAGGCAGTGTATGTGCAAAGTTTTAGACTAATCCAATGAACCATTGGATTTCTGTTCAAAATCTTGTATCAAGACTGCCCAAATGTTTCCAATTTGTTAATAAATAACGTTTTATGTTCAAAATGGTGCACTCTCCTCAAACAATAGCATGGTATTCTTTCACTGTAATAGCTACTGTAAATTGGACAGTGCAGTTAACAATAATTTAAGCTTTCTGCCCTTTAAGACGTGTCTATGTCCTGGGAAACTTTCTTGTTACTTACTACAATCTCATGCTAATCGCATTAGCCTACGTTAACTCAACCGTCCCGTAAAAACGTTAAAGTACAACGTAAGTTTTTTTTTGTACAACTTAAGCTTTAAAAAAATTTTTTTTACAACAATTTACAGTTGAAGTCGGATGTTTACATACACTTAGGTTGGAGTCATTAAAACTTGTTTTTCAACCACTCCACACATTTCTTGTTAACAAACTATAGTTTTTGGAAGTCTGTTAGGACATCTACTTTGTGCATGACACAAGTAATTTTTTCAACAATTGTTTACAGACAGATTGTTTCACTTATAATTCACTGTATCACAATTCCAGTGGGTCAGAAGTGTACATACACTAAGTTGACTGTGCCTTTTAGCAGCTTGGAAAATTCCAGAAAATTTTGTCACGGTTTTAGAAGCTTCTGATAGGCTAATTGACATAATTTGTGTCAATTGGAGGTGTACCTGTAGATGTATTTCAAGGCCTACCTTCAAACTTAGTGCCTCTTTGCTTGACATCATGGGAAAATCAAAAGAAATCAGCCAAGACCTCAGGAAACACAATTAGAGTCTGGTTCATCCTTGGGAGCAATTTCCAAATGCCTGAAGGTACCACGTTCATCTGTACAAACAATAGTACATAACTATTAACACCATGGGACCACGCAGCTGTCATAACACTCCTAGAGATGAACGTACTTTAGTGCGAAAAGTGCAAATCAATCCCAGAACAACAGCAAAGGACCTTGTGAAGATGCTGGAGGAAACGGATACAAAAGTATCTATATCCACAGTAAAACGAGTACTATATTGACATAACCTGAAAGGCTGCTCAGCAAGGAAGAAGCCACTGCTCCAAAACTGCAATAAATTTGCCAGACGACGGATTGCAACTGCACATGGGGACAAAGATCGTACTTTTTGGAGAAATGTCCTCTGGTCTGATGAAACAAAAATAGAACTGTTTGGCCATAATGACCATCGTTATGTTTGGAGGAAAAAGGGGGATCTTGCAAGCCGAAGAACACCATCCCAACCGTGAAGCAAGGGGGTGGCAGCATCATGTTGTGGGGGTGCTTTGCTGCAGGAGGGACTGGTGCACTTCACAAAATAGATGGCATCATGAGGAGGGACAATTATGTGCATATATTGAAGCAACATCTCAAGACATCAGTCAGGAAGTTAAAGCTTGGTCGCAAATGGGTCTTCCAAATGGTCAATGACCCCAAGCATACTTCCAAAGTTGTGGCAAAATGGCTTAAGGACAACAAAGGCAAGGTATTGTAGTGGCCATCACAAAGCCCTGACCTCAATCCTACAGAAAATGTGTGTGCATAACTGAAAAAGCGTGTGCGAGAAAGGAGGCCTACAAACCTGACTCAGTTACACAAGCTCTGTCAGGAGGAATGGGACAAAATTCACCCAAGTTATTGTGGGAAGCTTGTGGAAGGCTACCCAAAACGTTTGACCCAATTTAAACAATTTAAAGGCAATGCTACCAAATACTAATTKAGTGTATGTAAACTTCTGACCCACTGGGAATGTGATGAAAGACATAAAAGCTATAATGACCATCGTTATGTTTGGAGAAAAAGGGGATCTTGCAAGCCGAAGAACACCATCCCAACCGTGAAGCAAGGGGTGGCAGCATCATGTTGTGGGGTGCTTTGCTGCAGGAGGACTGGTGCACTTCACAAAATAGATGGCATCATGAGGAGGGACAATTGTGCATATATGAAGCAACATCTCAAGACATCAGTCAGGAAGTTAAAGCTTGTCGCAAATGGGTCTTCCAAATGGTCAATGACCCCAAGCATACTTCCAAAGTTGTGGCAAAATGGCTTAAGGACAACAAAAGCAAGGTATTGTAGTGGCCATCACAAAAGCCCTGACCTCAATCCTACAGAAAATGTGTGTGCATAATGAAAAAGCGTGTGCGAGAAAGGAGGCCTACAAACCTGACTCAGTTACACAAGCTCTGTCAGGAGGAATGGGACAAAATTCACCCAAGTTATTGTGGGAAGCTTGTGGAAGGCTACCCAAAACGTTTGACCCAATTTAAACAATTTAAAGGCAATGCTACCAAATACTAATTTAGTGTATGTAA
>NC_036848.1:53818178-53832165 GCF_002910315.2 Salvelinus sp. IW2-2015
GAAGTAAATCATTCTCTCTACTATTATTCTGGACATTTCACATTGCTTAAAATAACAGCTGTGATTCTCCTAAATTCTGACCTAGACAGAGGAATCTATTACCAGGATTTACAAGTGTCCAGCATTGCTGAAAACAAAACCTGAGTTTCCTAAATTGTATCTTGGCGCTTAATTCATGTACAACTTCCCCGACTTTCAACGAGTCATCTATACGTTTTTGACTTACTTTTACACTCGCTACAATTCACTAAATAAAATAACTGTACGTTTTATACTTTCATACAATTTTTTCCTGAACACACCCAACAATACTTGTTACCCTTTTCCACCATGTGTGTTCTTTAGCGCAGTGACAGAAAGTTACGTCCAATCCTCATCCTTCACTTTAATGCAAGAGACCTATCCCTTGGTCGATTCCGTCTAGCCTCTTACTCTGGAGTGACTTCACTAAAACGTCTACAACTCTGCGTGTGCTGAAAGTGATGTCTGTCGTTTGGTGTGTATTTCGGTGTTCTCTGTCGGTACACCACGAGTGTGCCCCTGGCTACCATCCACAATTTTGCTTCCTCCTGTTCTTCTCGACTCTCTTTCATTTATCTTTTCTAAGCCGTCTGCGTGCATAAAATACCCTCATAAATCTCCGCGTTTGTGTTGGGGATTGAGAGAGATATACATTGGAGACAAAAGTAGCATTATAATAAAACTCTCCCGTGTTATATATATACCTCCCTTCTCCTCCGATAGCGACCCTCTTACAAACGAAGCATTTGTGTTTAGTGAGTCCTCCAGATAAGGCTACGGATGACCAGGGATGGTCTCTTGATAAGTGAGTGAATTGACACATTTCCTGTGTCTAAGCATTTGAAAAGTGTAAACAATACTTTTTTTTATGCAGTAAAAAGTACATTATTTTATTTAGGAATTTAGGGAAGTAAAAGTAGTCAAAAATATACTGTTGAAGTCGGAAGTTTACGTTCGCAAATACATTCTCACAACAATCTCTTATATCAATGCCTGATCATTTCTCCTGAGGTTCTCTGAGTGCAGGCACGTGGAAGTGAATGTATCATAATAGTAGAGAGAATGATTTACTTCAGCTTTTATGTCTTTCATCACATTCCCAGTGGGTCAGAAGTTTACATACACTAAATTAGTATTTGTAGCATTGCCTTTAAATTGTTTAAATTGGGTCAAACGTTTTGGGTAGCCTTCCACAAGCTTCCCACAATAACTTGGGTGAATTTTGTCCCATTCCTCCTGACAGAGCTTGTGTAACTGAGTCAGGTTTGTAGGCCTCCTTTCTCGCCACGCTTTTTCAGTTATGCACACACATTTTCTGTAGGATTGAGGTCAGGGCTTTGTGATGGCCACTCAATACCTTGCCTTTGTTGTCCTTAAGCCATTTTGCCACAACTTGGAAGTATGCTTGGGTCATTGACCATTTGGAAGACCCATTTGCGACAAGCTTTAACTTCCTGACTGATGGCTTGAGATGTTGCTTCAATATATGCACATAATTGTCCCTCCTCATGATGCCATCTATTTTGTGAAGTGCACCAGTCCCTCCTCGCAGCAAAGCACCCCACAACATGATGCTGCCACCCCCTTGCTACTTGGGATGGTGTTCTTCGGCTTGCAAGATCCCCTTTTTCCTCCAAACATAACGAGGTCATTGGCATAGGCCAAACAGTTCTATTTTGTTTTCTCAGACCAGAGGACATTTCTCCAAAAAGTACGATCTTTGTCCCCATGTGCAGTTGCAATCCGTCGTCTGGCAAATTTATTGCAGTTTTGGAGCAGTGGCTTCTCCTTGCTGAGCAGCCTTTCAGGTTATGTCAATATGATACTCGTTTTACTGTGGATATAGATACTTTTGTATCCCCGGAGCCACTTCTGACCCACTGGGAATGTGATGAAAGACATAAAAGCTGAAGTAAATCATTCTCTCTACTATTATTCTGACATTTCACATTCTTAAAATAAAGTGGTGATCCTAACTGACCTCAGACAGAGAATATTTACCAGGATTAAATGTCAGGCATTGTGAAAAACTGAGTTTAAATGTATTTGGCTAACGTGTATGTAAACTTCCGACTTCAACAGTATATTTTTGACTACTTTTACTTCCCTAAATTCCTAAATAAAATAATGTACTTTTTACTGCATAAATTTTTCCTGACACCCAAAAGTACTTGTTACATTTTCAATGCTTAGCAGGACAGGAAAGTGGTCCAATTCACTCACTTATCAAGAGACCATCCCTGGTCATCCGTACTGCCTCTTATCTGGAGGACTCACTAAACACAAATGCTTCGTTTGTAAGTGATGTCTGCGTGTTGTGGTGTGCCCCTGGCTATCCACAATTTTTTAAATGTTTATTTATCTCTTTATTTATCTTTTTCTCAAGTAGTATTTTTCTGGCTGACTTTCACTTTTTCTTGAGTCATTTTCTATGACGGTATCATTACTTTTACTCAAGTAAGACAATTGGGTACTTTTTCCACCACTGGCTATTACTTCAACTACCTCGTACCCTGGCACATTAACTCAGTACCTGTACTCCTTGTATATAGTCTCATTACTACCTCGTACCCTGGCACATTAACTCATCGAGGTATAAGAGATATGAATACATGGAGGGTACAGGTTATGAGAGTTAATGTCCAGGGTACGAGGTTAGTATGAGGACTAGGTATGACATGAGTTACAGTACTAGAGAATTAATGGCAGGGTACGAGGTAGTAATGGAGACTATATACAATGGCCAGTACAGGTTACTGAGTTTTAATGTGACCAGGGTACGATGGTAACGTAATGGGAGCATATATACACAGGAAAGATAAGGTACCTGAGTTAATGTGCGCAGGGTACGAGGTAGTAATGAGACATATAACAAGGAGTACAGGGTACTGGATTAATTGTGCCAGGGTACGAGTAGTAATGAGACTATATACATGGAGGGAAGCGTATTGAGTTTGTATGCTGCCGGGTGGGTACGAGGTATGATATGAGACTATATGGACAGGGAGTATCAGGGTCAGGGATGAGATTACTGGTTCAGGTGTACGAGGGGTTAGTAATGTAGACTATATAGCGAGGATGATAAGGTAGTTGTAGGTGGATATGTGCCAGGGTACGAGGTAAGTAATGAGGCACATGATATCAAGGTAGTTACGGTCAGGTATGAGTTAATGTGCCAGGGTACGAGGTATTGTAATGAGACTATTATCAGGAGTACAGGTTTGAGTTATGTGCCTGGTGATCGAGGTAGTAATGAGACTTAATTACATGGAGTCCAGGGTCCTGAGTTAATGTGCCAGGGGTACGAGGTGTATGAGACTATATACAAGGAGCTACGGTACTGAGTTTAATGTGCCAGGGTACGAGGTAGTAATGAGACCTATATTCACAGGGTACAGGTAATGGTTAATGTGCAGGGTACGAGGTAGTAATGAGACTATATACATGGGAGTCAGGTATGAGTTAATGTGCCAGGGTACGAGGTAGTAATGAGACTATTATACATGGAGTACAGGTACTGAGTTAATGTGTGCCAGGGTACGAGGTAGTAATGAGACTATATACAAGGAGTACAGGTACTGAGTTAATGACAGTACGAGTACGTAGGAGGGACTATATACAAGAGGAGTACAGTGTACTGAGTTTAATGTGCGTAGGTATGAGACTAGTATAAAGAGAGTACAGGTAATATTATGTGAGGGTACGAGGTGTAATGAGACTTATATGGTACGCTGGGTTATGGCCAGGTACGGTAGTAATGAGACTATATACAAGGAGTACAGGTACTGGAGTTAATGTGCCAGGGTACGGAGGTAGTAATGAGACTATTCTACAATGACAGGAGTACAGGTACTGGGAGTTATGATGTGCCAGGGTACGAGGTAGTAATGAGACATATACAAGGAGTACAGGTAATGAGTTTAATGTGCCAGGGTACGAGGTAGTAATGAGACTATATATTCATGGAGTACAGGTAATGAGTTAATGTGCCAGGGGTACGAGGTAGTAATGAGACTATATACAAGCGAGTACAGGTAATGAGTTAATGTGCCAGGGTAGACAGTAGTAATGAGACTATATACATGGAGTACAGGTACTGAGTTAATGTTGCAGGGTACGAGGTAGTAATGAGACTATTACAAGGAGTACAGGTACGAGTTAAGTGTATGCAGGGTACGAGGTAGTAATGAGACTATATACAAGGAGTACACGGTACTGAGTTAATGTGCCAGGTACGAGGTAGTAATGAGACTATATACAAGGAGTACAGGTAGTGAGTTAATGTGCCAGGGGACGGAGGTTAATGAGACTATATACAAGGAGTACAGGTATGAGTTAATGTGCCAGGGTACGAGGTATTGTTGAAGTAATAGCCAGTTGGTGGAAAAATACCCAATTGTCCTTTAATGAAGTAATCGATGTAATGATACGCGTCATAGAAAATGACTCAAGAAAAAAGTGAAAGTCAGCCAGAAAAATACTACTTGAGAAAAAGATAAATAAAGAGATAAATAAACATCATTTAAAAAATTGTGGATAGCCAGGGGCACACCACAACACGCAGACATCACTTACAAACGAAGCATTTGTGTTTAGTGAGTCCTCCAGATAAGAGGCAGTACGGATGACCAGGGATGGTGTCCTCTGGATAGTGAGTGAATTGGACCACTTTCCTGGTTAATCTAAGCGATTGACAAATGTAACAAGTACTGTTTGGTGTCAGGAAAAAATTATGAGTGTAAACAAGTACGTTAAGTTTTAATTAAGTGGATTCTTTAAAGTGGATAGGCTCACCAGACTAGTCTCAAAAACTCATTCAGACTTTCTTCTGGTTGAAAAGCCGTTGGAAGTTTGTGTAAGCATATCTACGGTTAGCGCCAACATCCACTTACTTTTAAACCTCTCTCTCTATCAGTTTTCTACAACTGCTTGACGGTTTAATGTTCTCACATGTGTATACACATGATTCTCTTGATTGAGGTTTCAGGTTAGGATCACACTTAATTTTAGAAATGTGAAATGTCAGAACTAATAGAGAGAGACAGTGATTTCCTTTCAGCTTTTATGTTCTTTCATCACATTGCCCAAGTGGGGTCAGAAGTTTAACATAATACAATTAGTATTGTGGTAGCATTGGGCCGTTTAAATTGTTTAAACTTGGTCAACGTTTTGGGTAGACTCCACAAGCTCCACAATAACTTGGGTGAAATTTTGTCCACATTCCTCTGACAGAGCTTGTGTACTGAGAGTCAGGTTGTAAGGCCTCCTTCTCGCCACCCGCTTTTTACCAGTTAGCACCACCATTTTCTGTAGGACTTCGAGGTCAGGGCTATTGTGATGGCCGATACAATACCTTGGCCTTTTGTTGTCACCTTAAGCCATATTTGGCCACAATTTGGAAGTATCTTGGGGTCATTGGTTTTTCTTTTTCATTTTTTTGTTTGATTAGAACGCATTTGCGACAAGGCTTTAACTTCCTAGACTGAGTCTTAGAGATGTTTTGTCACTCTTATACAATATTTGTACAATATTCCGTCTCCTCCTCAATTTTGATTTCGACCCTTACTAACGTCTTTTTTAAGTTTTTTGTGAGTGCACCAGCTTCTCCTTCCCTGCAGCATAAACGCAACCCCACAAGCCATTTGAGTGTCGCCAACCTCACCCCTTTGCTTCACGGTTGGATGGTGTTGCTTTCGGCCGCTTTGCAAGAATGTCCCCCTTGTTTTCCTCCAAAAACACTAAGATGTGGGATCATGTGGATTGGCAAACAGCTTCTATTTTTGTTTCATATCAGACCAGAGGACTTTCTCCAAAAGTACGTATCTTTGTCGCATGTGTGCAGTTGCGATCCGTCGTGCTTGGCAAATTATTGCAGTTTTGAAGCAGTGGCTATCTGTTACCTTGCCTGAGTCAGCCTTGTCATTGGTTTATATGTTATGATATGATTGTACTCGTGTTTTTCTGTGGAGGGTATATGATAGTTTTTGTGCATCCCGATTGTCCCACTACCAGGCATCTATCGCAAAGGATCGGCTATATGCCTGTTGTTCTGGGTTGATATTTGCAACTTTTCGACTAAAGTACGTTTCATCTCTAGGAGCGGTTATAGAGACCGCTGCGTGGTCCATGGTTGTGTTAAATAGTTATGTACTATTGTTTGTACAGATGAACGTGGTACTTCAAGAGTCATTTGGTAGAGACCTTGCATCCCAAGGAATCGAACCAGGACTTCTAATTGTGTCGTGAGGGTCTTGGACTGATTTTTCTTTGATGTTCCCATTGATGTCAAGCTTAAAGGAGGCACTAAGTTTGAAGGTAGGCTAGAAATACAGTCTACTATGGTGTGAGTCAGTCCTCTTCAATTGACAACAAATTAAAGTCAATTAGCCTATCAGAAGCTTCTAAACCGTTTTGAAATAATATTTCCTGGATTTTCCAGCTGCTAAAAGGCACAGTCCGCTTAGTGGTATGTTTACTTCTGACCCATGGAATTGTGATACAGTGATATTATAAGTGATTAACAATCTTGCCTGTAAACAATTTTTGTTAATCGGGGCAAAAATTACTTGTGACTGTCTCATCGCACAAGTGATGTGCATAGTTAAGGATCACGCTCCTACATGGATTTCCATATAGAGCTTGTGTGGTTAAGCCACCATTGGGAGATTGGTTGTTGGAAGGTGGGGTCGTTGGGAATACAGGGCCGACAAGGGTTTTCTAATTTGACTCTCCAAAGCCTAAGGTGTCTGTGAATCAGTCCGCTTCAACGTGTTAATTTATTGTTGTAATATATAGATTGTATTTGAAACAGCCTTAAGGTTGCTGACTCCAAGCAATTAACCAACTACGGTTTATACTATGGTAATCGTACCGCTGACTTGAACAGGGTTTTTTCTGAACCGGGCGTGGGTTTGTCATCGTGTAGTGAGTTAAGGAACGTAGAGTGCTTAATTGCGATTAGCACACGACGATGTGTATGTGGTAGAGCGCACCAGGATTGCGGTACACTAATGGCAGAAGGGTTCCGAGATGTGGACCAATGAGACACGGGATGTCTTTAGATATTCTGAGAAGCATGATAAGTGATTATAGCTATTAAGATGAGCTTCAAAGCTCTTGTTCCATTTTTACCAAATTTACTGTTACTTTAGCTTGAGATCTTATGGAATCTTTTCCCAGCCAAGGTTATGGTCCTTTATCATGACTTTGAAGCTTGTGTAATCAGAGGTGGTTATCTCAAGTAAGGCTTCATTGCATAAGATAAACAGTAAATATCCTTAGCCTATGCAAATAGAATGCCACTGCTGCCTCCGTTCTCTGTGGCGGAGCTACGCTTTCTCTTAGATAGGCCTACATTGTCAGGCGAAAGGTGTGTGTCTAGACACGAGGATGGGCCAAGTCACGCTAAAGAGGTGCTAGACGGGTGTGTTATGTGTGTTAGCCATTGATGCGAACCCTGTAACCATATTGTGAAAGACAAGTCAGCGTGCAGTCTGTTTGCTTGTTCGGTTTATCACGAGATGTATTATTATCGCGAGGTGTGCACAGATGGGTGAGGTGTTTCTACTCTCATTTCACATAACTAGATACCGAGAACACGTTTAAGCCTTTCTGAGTGTTAGCTAGGCAATAATGGTTTCTGTTATCGCTAACCTGCCCTGAAGTGGGGAGCCAAGTGTAGCTGTCAATAATAGGTAATTTATTCGAGTAAATTGGTGTAGCCCAAGACAACTCAATACACTTCATTTGCCTGTACATGCTCGTTTCATCCTAGGGGCTTATCCAATTACAGCAGTTGGCCGTTTAAGATACCAATCATGAGATTGCATTCTTCACAACACATTTCTGCACACTCCCACCACACCTGTCAATTCTGAGCTTGAGCCCTCCTCACACACACCGCGATCCACCACTTGCTCGGCCTGGGTACTCGCTAATGTCTTAACCTTTATCGCCACACAGCCGCACCAACTATCTGCTATTCGACTACCCGCACCACTACGCCTACACTTCTGCACCCCACACAGCATCACACCGCTTCCCGCAGTCTGCGCGCATCAGGCAATGCAATTAGATCCCCCACCTTACGATGAATTTACCCTCACACTGAAAGGACGTTCATGCGTTTCACTCGTTCTGCTATATACAAAAGGACTTTGATTGTCTTGTTGTCACTTCTGGATTTTGTTTTACATGATCTCAGATAGATTGTATTCTCTTTTTCCTGAATGTTTGATTACCATAAGCTCTCCTCCAACAGGTGAATTACTCATAACACGTCTTGCTGTTAGGGCATAACCTCTAAAATTCGCCTTCGAAACTCGGCTCATTCCACTCTAATTCGCTGCATGTCCTATGTAATGTTTCACCATAAGAGCAATATTAGCTGAGCATTCAATGTTACAGACACTAACCTCTGTCCACCTTACTATACGTCAGTATTCTTTTGTGAATAATATAGTCCTTCCGCTTCTCTAAGTGATGTTCATTCCCACTGTTAGATCCGAAGCACAAAACTATTACACGGTTCAGATCAGTTTGACCCAAACCACGATCGTTCTAGATTATTGATTTCATTGCCAACTCTAATGACCCAGCCTCCTCCCCACAAACCTAAGTCGTAGATGCTGCTTTTTTAATCATCAACTCTGCTTTCAAAGGCTGAAACGCAGCCTGTATTTGTGAGTGGAGGCCTAATGGCCCTCTATAAATTCTAGAGAGTCCTGCCGCGCTTAGATATAGGATTTTCAAGTTTTTCTCTTGCTCAGGAAGTTAAAGGCTTTCTTTGTTAATTTAGGTACTTGTATGAATAATCCTGGAGTTGAAAGACGGAGGATTGACCCTGTCATCGACTGATTTACGGTGCTTAAACAGTCCAGCTTTAAAGTGGGGAGGGATGAGAGAGGAGAAGGTAAAGCTAAAGGCAGACGGGGTGAGGGGAAGGGGAGACGGAGGGGAGACGGCATAGCATACAAAGGAGATATTAGGACGAGGAAAGGAGACCAAGCGAGAGGAGAGGGGAGAGGGGTGAGTGAGAGAGGGCCGAGGACGAGGGCGGGAGAGGAGAGGTGGGTAGTAGGATGAGGGAGGACTTGAGGTAGTATAGCGAGCGTTAGCTAGGAGAGAGGCAGTGATGTAGTAAAGGAGAGGCGTCAGTGAGGGACCGTATGGAGTGAGTAGGGAGAGGGTAGAGGCAGAGGAGTAGTGAGATAGTTGTAGTGTAGAGTGAGAGTTCTATTATAATTCCGTCACCTTCCAGGTAATCCTTCCACACCTGCAAATTGAGCCGTAATTGATTCATACCTGATTTGAGGTTCTGGATGGTTGGCAGGAACGAACACACAAGTAGCCTGCCTCTGTGGCTGCATACGTATCTAGAACGCATGGAGGAATATCAATCCTCCTGTATCTGTTGCTTTTCAGACTGAGAGTTTTTCCTCTGGCACCTGCCGTAGTTTACAAATACAGGCAATAATCTATATTCTCGGCTTAGTAGCCGCCAGTTCGCAACACAAGGAAAATTGATTACAGCTTCATGGCTATAGGATAGATTGGATTACGGTTGACTACGGACTAGAGACTATACCTTGTTAAAACTCCAGACATTTATGTGCAAAGGTAATGTCTTATTAATCAGTTATTGCACACGATCACAACACACATCTACACCAAGCGTGCACACACATGTGGCTGTTCCCAGCACACTACCAGCGCGCTCAGCGCCACAGCACACTACACCACAACACACATCACAACACGATGTTCTCACACACCGTGTATTGTGTTAGAGGGGCAGGCACAGTGCTATTCATCACACTATCACACACATTCACACGGGACACTACCAGCTACACTACACTACCTAACAGTCTACAGCACTACACAGCTCGACAGGAAATTCACAGGACTAGGTCTGTATCTTATTCTCATTTCTTTATTTCTTTTTGGGCCACACTTATTGTGATGGAAGTCTAACCGCACTGTGCAATAAGAGTCAGTCCTCTCCAGAGCGCTACTGACACATTTTAAAGACTCATCCCTCAATGTCCTGCCTTCTTTTATATCTCTCTTTCCTCTCCACATGGTTTGCGGCTGGAGGGTCGGCTCTTAGTGGTTGGCATCGTGGCCGCCTGTATCCTCCAACACTGTCTTAATGACATCTTATATATACCACCCAGGTGAGGTATAGGGGTGATGAGCGAGTGGAGTCTCCATTCCCTTAACAGGGTTTGATATGAGACCTCTGCTAAATTTCCTGTGAGAGTTCTGTCTGCTGAATGACAGGGTGCGGAGAAACCGCCAGAGTCTCTGTAAGCGAGAGTCGCCCACTGTTTCATCTGCGTGGAAAATAACTGTCATGAATATCAGCTGCTTGTGTAGAACGCTGGATCAATCCAGGCACAGTAAAAACATCCTACAACTCCTTACTAAACAGCGGATCTGTATTTTCGCCTGTGAGACTGCTGCCATTATACATTTTTAATGACGGATGGGTTTGGGTTGCCCTGTTATGAAGCTATAAAGACGCGCATAGATCAGGTACAATTTACTGTGGGAGACACCAGTTCACTTTAACAACGAACATTATCCCTCAGCACCTCACGCCATTTGTAGGCTCTGGAGAGAAAAGATGTTTCTCTCTCTCTCTCTTTCCTTGCGAATCCTTCATCTTTCTCTCACTCGTACCCTCCTATTTCCTCTCTTTCTACCTTCCTTCCTCTTATCTATCTCTTACTTTTTTCTATCTCGGTACTATCCGCTTACTCATCTCTCTCCCGTCCCCTTGGCTCTACTCTGATTATCATTGTCCTCATGATCCTACTATCATCCTGACCATCCCCCCCGCAGATGATGATTCGTCCTCAGAGCCTTGTGGACTGCGTTGAGCTGGTGAAACTGCTCAAAGACTCCCCAGTGCTATTTAACGGCTTCCCTAACTCTCTCTTTTAGAGCTGTTGCTCCGGGCCATATGTGTGAAGGTTTCAAACTGGAGTCCTCACAGTGCTGAATGGAGCATGTTCCAGTACCAGGGAGAAAAGTATGGAGCGGATAGAGGGATGAGCCGGAGAAGCAGAACGGACAGGGAGAAGATAGGCTACTGTTGTCAACAGCAATATGGGCTGCTGGCTGGTTGATAGTCTGGCTGGCGGTGATTTGAGATGTGAATGTGGGTTCACTTGACTGACTGTATTTCATTTAAAAAGGAAGGCTAGAGAGAGGAAAGTCTTAGTTTTTCTTCGAGGTCTTTATATAGATCTGGAAAAACAGGTCTATAATACGAGCTTAGCTAATGATCTCTCACTAGGTACTACTCCATGTTCTGTCAGACCGCAGTAGGGGTTGCACCAGTAAGTCAGGGGTTAATGATGTCTAGGGACTAAGGCTAGACCTACGGAGGTCGCACGAGGTTATATACTTGAGAATAGGGAAGTCATGACACACGTACAATCCAAGGTCAGAATTCAGTTAAAATGGATGTGCGAACTATATGATTGGATACATTACCTTTGGGCCGTGGTGGCTAGCTCTAGTTCTAGACGTAAGCGCAGTAAGTAACCTCGTTTGTCATACTAATGCTGGACCGTTAGTGGTTGACAATCTCCTTAGAGGCGTCATGCTCATCTGAATCAATATGAGTATGTTGTTCGCAAATGTGTGCGACTATCTTTAGGTGGAATTATTAGGAGGCATTATGGAGCGATGCAAAAGGTGTTTGTTGCTAGTATCTCTAATGCGGCACCCGCCCTCCACCGCTCTTGGTGGCACTGTGTTGAAACAGATGGATTACATCTGGCCTAATGAGCACATCCTTCGCCTCCTTGCAGTAGTGCGATCTGATTGGGGTTGCTAACGTGGCAGTACAGTCTCTTCCTTCCTCAAAGTGTTGGCTAGAATGTCTCGTCCCTCACTCACGTGTGTGCTTTATGTAAGTACCGTCCTTTACCTCCGTTCAGGTGTGATAATACAGTCCTTCCTCCTCCAGTGGTTGATAGATACATGCTCCTTCCTCCTCAGTGTTGCAATACAACAGTCGCTTCCCTCGCTCAGTGTCGTAATATACAGTCCTTCCCTCCTTCAGTGTTGATAATGACAGTCCTTTCTAACTCCTCAAAGTGTTGATTTAATACATTCGTCCTTGCGCTTCTCCTCCGCAGTGTTGATAATTTACAGTCCTTTCTTCTCCTCAGTGTTGATAGTCCAAGTGCGATTCTCTCTCAGTGTGTGATAGTACAGTCCCTTCCTCCTCAGTGTTGATAATATCAGTGTCCTTTCCTCCTCAGTGTGGATAGTACATGTCCTTCTGCCTCAAGTGTTGAAATACAGTTCCTTCCTCCTAGTGTTGAAATAATGCAGGTACTTCGCTTGCCTCATTGCTGTTGGAGTAACATACAGTGCCTCTCCTCCTTCAGTAGTTAGATAATACAGTGTTATTCGCGCCTCAGTGTTGGTGTTATAGTTTACACCGTCGTCCTTGCCTGGCCTCAGTGGTGATATGCACAAGTTAGGTATGTCCTTCGCTCAGTGTTGATAGTACGTCACTTCCTCCTCAGGTGGTTGATAAGTACAGGGTCGCTCTCCGGCCGCAGGTGTTGATAATACAGTCCTTCGCTCCTCAGTGTCCATCGATAATGGATCACGTCGGTTCCTAGGGTTCCCTCAGCGTGTTAGATAGGTACAGCTTCCTTTGGGCGTCCTCCCAGTGTTGCGACAGTCCACTTCCTTACTCTGAGGCAACGCCTGTTACGCATAACTTACGTCGGGGTTGTTCCTTCCTCCCCTCAGTGTTGATTGCCCGTACAAACAGTCCTTCTCTCACCGCTCATTTGTGGCATATAACACCGTTCCCTTCCTGCGCGTCAGTTATGTTGCATAATAAACATAGACATCCTTCCATCGCTCGTGTTTGTTGATAATCGGACGTCTTCCCTCCTTCAGCTGTTGCATGGATCAAGCTTCTTCTCTTGCGGTCTCTCCAGTGTTGATTATGTCTAGGTTAACAGTCCTTCCTTTACTCTCCAGTGTTTGAACTTAATAAGTTATTTCCTCGCTCATGCATGTTGATAGCTACAGTCCTTCCTCCTCGCGCATTGTTGTTGATAGTAGCGAGTTCCTTTCCTCTCAGTGTTTGAGATAATGACAAGTCTTCTTCTCCTCAGCTGTTGATGGAATACAGTCCTTCCCGTCTTCTCAGTGTTGATAATACAGTCCTTCCTTTCCTACAGGGTGGTGCCCACTACACTCCTCCTATTTTGGCGGCGGGCGCCCCTCGGCCACCGGCATGGCGTCGACCAGCTCTGTCTGTGCTCCCGCGGCGTCACTGCCATGTGTTCGCTAATACTCCACGTTCCTATTTCCTCCTCATCTTAGTGTTGGATAATACAGGTACTTGCGCCTCCTCAGACTGGTGATTTGTGTAAGTATGTTACATGTTCCTTAACCTCCTTTCTAGTGCCTTTGCAATAATACCGTCCTTCCTAGCCTCTCAGTGGGTTGATAGTGAGCGACTGGATCCTGTGCCTCCTCAGTTTTGCCAATGAGATACAGTTTCTTTCCTGCTCTTCTAGTGTTGATTTAGTATCTACTGTCCTTCCTCCCCAGTTGTTGATTTACTAGTTCAGGTCCCTTCCGTCCCTTCAGTGTCTTGATAATACAGCTCTTCCTCCTCAGTGTTGATTACAGTCTTCCCTCACTCAGTGTTGATAGTTACACGTCGCTTCCTCTCAGTGCTTGATAATTACAGTCCTACCTTCTTGCCAGTGCTCGTGATGAATATCATGTCGGCCGCTTTCCCCGCTCCTCGTGCCGGATGTTGTTGCATGATTTAATACAGTTCTTTCCTTTTCCTCAGGTGTTGGATAGTACAGTCCTCCTATCCTACGCTCCCTAGTTTTGATTATATACTAGTGTTGTATTCTTCTCTCAGTGCTGGGATAGTACGCGTGGGTCCTTCCTCCTCTAGTGGTTG
>NC_036848.1:53832190-53867656 GCF_002910315.2 Salvelinus sp. IW2-2015
GATATACAAGGAGTACAGGTAATGAGTTAATGTGCCAGGGTACGAGGTAGTAATTGAGACTATATACATGGAGTACAGGTACTGAGTTAATGTGCCAGGTACGAGGTAGTAATGAGACTATATACATGGAGTACAGGTACTGAGTTAATGTGCCAGGGTACGAGGTAGTAATGAGACTATATACAAGGAGTACAGGTACTGAGTTAATGGACCAGGGTACGAGTAGTAATGAGGACTATATACAAGGAGTACAGTACTGAGTTAATGTGCCAGGGTACGAGTAGTAATGAGACTATATACAAAGAGTACAGGTAATGAGTTAATGTGCCAGGGTACGAGGTAGTAATGAGACTATATACATGGATACAGGTACTGAGTTAATGTGCCAGGGGTACAAGGTAGTAATGAGACTATATACAAGGATACAGGTACTGAGTTAATGTGCCAGGGTACGGAGGTAGTAATGAGACTATATACAAGGAGTACAGGTACTGAGTTAATGTGCCAGGGTACGAGGTAGTAATGAGACTATATACAAGGAGTACAGGTAATGAGTTAATGTGCCAGGGTACGAGTAGTAATGAGACTATATACATGGAGTACAGGTAATGAGTTAATGTGCCAGGGTACGAGGTAGTAATGAGAGACTATATACAAGGAGTAACAGGTAAATGAGTTAATGTGCCAGGGTACGAGGTAGTAATGAGACTATATACATGGAGTACAGGTACTGAGTTAATGTGCCAGGGTACGAGGTAGTAATGAGACTATATACAAGGAGTACAGGTACTGAGTTAATGTTGCCAGGGTACCGAGGTAGTAATGAGACTATATACAAGGAGTACAGGTACTGAGTTAATGTGCCAGGTCGAGGTTAGTAATGAGACTATATACAAGGAGTACAGGTAGGTACCCTGGCACATTAACTCATTACCTGTACTCCATGTATATAGCCTCGCTACTGTTATCTATTGTTTTACTATTTTCTATTCTTATTTGCAAATGTTCTTACTTTTTAACTCAGCGTTGTTAGGAAAGGGCTCGAAAGTAAGTATTTCACGGTAAAGTCCACACCTGTTGTATTCGGCGCATGTGACAAATATATTTTTATTAGATTTGATAAAACTCCTACATTTGCTTCACTGTTCAGGCAACAGGCTACTGTTACTGTCCCAGAGTAAAGCGTTGTTAAAAACTATTGAAATGGCTTCATAAGTTCCCATTAATGGATCTGATACACCACTCCATCCCACCTGAAAATATTACCCTACACAGGGGCGGACTGGCCATCTGTCAGTTCTGGCAAATGCCAAAGGGGCTGGACCATCTTTTAGTTGGGTTGGCTGTTCAAAATGTACAACAAAAAAATATATAAAACATTTTTTTAAAGGGATATGGGCGATAGCTTTTGGGCCTGTTAAGATTTTTTTAATGATTTTTGAGCAATTTCTCTGTTGTCATAATAAAATATAATGAGCATTTACGTGATCAGTGGCCAATGGCCAGCTCCCCTACCAAGATGAGCCGGCCTGGTTTTCTGATTGGCTGAGCTAGTCATGAATTCACATTCAAAGTCGAACGTGCATCAGCAGAGACCCACTCTGATTCTCTGTTATCAGTCAGTAAAGATCATGGATCGTAAAAAATAAACAGAACGGTTAGAGAGACCAACAACAAAAGCCTCTTAAGTCCGACATTTGAAATTAACAACTTATTTTTCGAAAAGTTCTGTCTCTGCTGGTCCGAGTGTTGTGACAAAACAATGCACAGACAGAAAACAGAGAAAGACACACATTGACACAGGTGTAGCCTACTTATATTTCATTTGATTTATTTAACCCTTTATTTTACCAGGTAAGTGGGCTGAGAACACGTTCTCATTTACAGCAACGACCTGGGGAATAGTTACAGGGGGAGAGGAAGGGGGATGAATGAGCCAATTGGAAGCTGGGAATGATTAGGTGGCCACGATGGGATGAGGGCCAGATTGGGAGTTTATCGGGGACACCGGGTTTAACACCCTTACTCTTACAATAAGTGCCATGGTATCTTTAGTGACCACAGAGAGTCAGGTCACCCGTTTAACGCCCCATCCGAAAGACAGCAACCTACACAGGGCAATGTCCCCAATCGCTGCCTACTGCTGCCTGTTCATATTTTGGCTGTATAGCATGTGAAATAGTAGGTGCATTTACACTTAATTAGGGAAGGGGGGCTTCTGGGAACACATATGATAGACACTAACAATTATGGGCGACAGAGCGGCGCAGCTGTCTAAGGCACTGCATCTCAGTGTAAGAGGTGTCACTGCAGTCCCTGGTTCAAATCCAGGCTGTGTCACATCTGGCTGTGATTGGGAGTCCCATAGGGCGGCACACAATTAGTCCAGCGTTGTCTGGGTTTTGCCGGTGTAGGCCGTCATTTTAAATAAGAATTCGTTCTTAACTGAGTTGCCTGTAATAGCCTGAAAATTTATTAGCATCACATTAGACATGATTATGTATTGCACTGAATTAATGCATAATAATTGTTAAATAATCCTGTTAAAAGTCTGTGTATTTACATTTCTTCATCAGTGTTTGTTTGCTTCTGAATCTCAATCTCTTCAGCCAGCAAGGCAAGGTTCTGAGTGGATGAAATGTAGTGAATGCTGGTGTCGGGTTACATTATATATAACACGCCATTGGAGGATGGAAAGTCCCGCCTAAAATGTTATTTGCCCATCGGAGGGCCAGTCACTTCTTGGCAGAAGGACACGCATATGGATACTGTCAAACGAAGCACAACGATGGAAATCTATCTGCATCCACAGAAACTAGTCCCATCGTTCTATGATAAACACAGAAGGTTTAAAATCGAATTCAAAAGAAGAAACATAGAGAGTCTGCCAGTTGCTTAATGTTTTGACTGTATATGTAGCCTAATAAACACTTAGCTAAGTGGGCAGAGGGGAGCACATGACAGGAATCCATTTGCAATATTAAGCAGTTAGGCTGTTATAAGTTAATATAAGCCAATGGTCAATCTATATTGACATTTATTCAGTGATTTTCTTCTTTGTCTAATATATGTTTTTATTCGTTTACAACTAGAACGTTGCTGGGCTCAGCACAGGCAGTGTGGTCCCCTGGCCTTCTGGTGACAGAGTGACAACAGAGGAGACCAAGGAGAATCACAGACGGACGGACGGACGGACAGACAGACAGACAGACAGACAGACAGACAGACAGACAGACAGACAGACAGACAGACAGACAGACAGACAGACAGACAGACAGACAGACAGACCAGACAGACAGACAGTCCAGAAAGCATGCACGAGAGCGACCTGACCCACAACAAGGAGGCAAGAGAGGCTCCCAGTTTATAGTGGTGAGCTCGTACACCAGTGGGGGTTTACATGTTGTATTTGTTCTAAACATCGAGCTAGTTACAAAACAGAAGAGGACCGTGTTCTTCACCGTCACTGGTAAAAGTTAAAAGTTGAAAACGCCTGTATATAGTTTCTGCCTATGTTATGTGAGCGCAGTGATGCGTGAGCTTGGTTTGGATAAAACTGCACGGCTGATATTTGTCCCAGTCTGCCCCCTGCCCTACATGTGTGCTCTCAATAAAATACCTGAACACTTGACTGTACTCAAAACATTAGGAACACCTTCCTAATTTTTTGACCCAGAACAGCCTCAATTTCTTCAGCGGCATTGACTCTACAACGTGTCGAAAGGGTTCCACCAGCTGCCTACGCTCTAAATAATAAGCAGGTCCCTATATTTAACCTGTCTGGCAACGTGAGTTCTGACGGCTTGGGCTGTTGTGCGCGCAACAATGATGTCTTGCTTTTCCTGCCCAGTTTACACCTACAGGATTCAGACAGACGGTCAGTCTCTACCAACCTACAGGAGTCCCAGACACGCAGCCGTCAGTTTACAACTACAGGAGTCAGACAGACGGTCCAGTTACAACTACAGGAGGTCAGACAGACGGTCAGTTTACAACTACAGAGTCCGACAGACGGTCAGTTTACAACTACAGGAGTCAAGACAGACGATCAGTTTACAAACTACAGGAGTCCGCACAGACGTCAGCTTCTACAACTACAGGAGTCAGACAGACGGTCAGTTTACACAACTACAGGAGTCAGACAGACGGTCAGCTTTTACAACTACAGGCAGGTCAGCGACAGACGCACCTCTTACAACCATTTACAGCGGAGTCAGACAGAACGGTCACGTTAACAACTACAGGAGTCAGACACGACGGTCCAGTTAACAACTACAGGAGTCAGACAGACGGTAGTTAACAACTACAGGAGTCAGACAGACGGTCACTTCTACAACTAAGGAGTCACGACCACAGAGTCAACTTAGCAACACAGGCAGACAGACGGTCAGTTAACAACTACAGGAGTCAGACAGACGGTCAGTTTACAACTACAGGAGTCAGACAGACGGTCAGTTTACAACTACATGAGTCAGACAGACGGTCAGTTAACAACTACAGGAGTCAGACAGACGGTCAGTTTACAACTACAGGAGTCAGACAGACGGTCAGTTAACAACTACAGGAATCAGACAGACAGTCATGCCACTCCGGTCCACAAGGTGGAGAGCACGAGACTGACATTGGAACATGATTGGCTCTCTCCACATGAGCTCTCCTCTGATGCTGTGGGGAGGAAGTATGAGTGAGCAACATGGAGAGATGTCTTATCTAGAGCCACTTACAGTGAGTGCATGAATCTTAAGATAGCTAGGTGAGACAACAACATATCACAATCGTATCAAGTACATTTACACCACATGTTTTATGTCTTGGACGATATTGTAGTTTTTTGATAGATTTATTATGCTCTGAAGAAAACATTATACTCCCCCAATGACATTATTGCATTAAACATCCCTGTAAATCAAAGCAAGTGAAAGGCACGTGCAGAGTCAGTGTGATCAGCTTTCTGCAAGTCCAAGTTCCCTTGTCATTCAGTGCCTTTGTTCTTACAGACATAGACCAGACACACCAGATGCCAAGTGCTGTACTGCCACCAATGCCACGGAGCTGGGTGCTGTAAATGCCAGGTATTGGACTGTGGTGTGTATCCAGTTGGAAGACGAATGTCAGACTAACAGGCGTTTACACCACAACGATCACAATATGTCCCTAAATAAAAGTTTACACACCCAATTACAGGTTACCTACTGCAACTAAAGACTGAGTATCAGACTGGTTTAATGCTGATGTTCCTACAGTAACATATTAAGTAACAACATCTCAAGGATGATCAATGGAAACAGGATGCACCTGAGCTCAATTTCGAGTCTCATAGCATAGAGTCTGAATACTTACGTAAATAAGGTATTTTTTATTTTTTATGTACATTTACAAAAATGTCTAAAAACCTGATTTTGCTTTGTCATTATGGGGTATTGTGATGTCATTATGGGGTAGTGTGATGTCATTACGGGGTATTGTGATGTCATTATGGATTATTGTGTGTAGATTGATGAGGACATTTTTTTATTTAATCCATTTTAGAATAAGGTTGTAACGTAACAAAATGTGGAAAAAGTGAAAGGGTCTGAATACTTTCCCGAAGTAACAACGTAACGTGAGTCATTACATGCAGCATGTTTTTAAAAGTCCCCTACAGTCAAAATCAAGTTTTCCATGAAATTTGGATGATATTCGGATGAAACCAGATCAAAGTAGTATGACTAAAGTATGAAAAATGACTGTTGCTTCTACGTTGATGAAGTTTAATCATAAAGTCACTGGTCCCCTCCCCCGTGTCAATCACTTGGATTCAGGAGGCGGGATTACCACCAGCATTTTGTGACATCACAAAAAGCCTCTCATTTTAATACACCAATGGGTAACATCTTATTCTCTTACCTAATTTAAATAACTACAGCCTTGTTATCAACATGGCAGAAAGCATGTTCTCAGAGGGGCATTGTTTTACAGAGCTAGTTAACTAGTCTACTGGTGCCAAAATGTGACTGCAGCTTGTCAGCAAACAGAGTTAGATGGTTCCACTATTCATCTAAGGCAAAGATACTTACAGGTTTCCACTTTCATCTGTGTCTGGTGTTAGATAGTAACTGGATAGCTATGTCTTCAGCCAGCATAGAACAAACACAGGGGGAAGGGTTGCCCAAAACTCAGACACAGTTGTCATGTCATTACATCAAGAGACATGCCAAACGGAAGAAATACAAACTTCTTGACATCATTGATAGGATGATATATGAGCATTGTCTGACACACCAACACCACACACACACACACACACAACACCCACACACACACACACACAACACACACACACCAACACACACAACACACACACACACACACACACACACACACACACACACCACAACACACACACACACACACACACACACACCACACACACATACAGTTGAAGTCGGAAGTTTACATACACTTAGGTTGGAGTCATTAAAACTCGTTTTCAACCACTCACAAATTTTTGTTAACAAACTATAGTTTTGGCAAGTCGGTTAGGACATCTACTTTGTGCATGACACAAGTAATTTTTCCAACAATTGTTTACAGACAGATTATTTCACTTATAATTCACTGTATCACAATTCCAGTGGGTCAGAAGTTTACATACCTAAGTTGACTGTGCTTTAAACAGCTTGGAAAATTCCCGAAAATGCCTTTGAACAGGTATGGTAGCATGTGCCAGGTGCAACGGTTTGAGTCATGACTGCAAAGCTGCTGGATTTTTCACTCTCAACTGTTTCCCGTGTGTATCAAGAATGGTCCACCACCCAAACGACTTCAGCCAACTTGACACCACTGTGGGACATTGGAGTAAATGGGCCAGCATCCGCGGTGGAACGGTAAATTGTCTTAGTTAATCCAGCCACGCTATCTAAACTGTTAGTAATATGGTTGAACCATGCGACCTGAGCATGGAGGACCAATGCCAGGAGCCCTGACCTCCAGGGGCCCTCATTGATTTCTGTTGTTTTTAGAATTGATAAGTCTAGTCTAGCCATTCAATGGGCCCATTGATTGTTTTGTTTAGATTGATAAATTAGTCTAGCCATCTCAATTCAGGGCCCCATTGCATTTTGTAAGTCCTCTTCACTCAGATATCATACTAAACTGGCCCATAAAGTCCAGGGCTATGCACATTTTGCGTTAGCCGGCCCCCAAGCAGGCTTTCTGCGGTGGATGTCGCATGTGTAACGCAGAACTGCGAGCCACTACGGCCCCGCATGGATGCGTGATCCCCCCCCGCCCAATAAATTCTCTGCTGCCACTAGATACAAGGTTGCAGGCAAGTGCTTTGTCAGTGGCTGTGATGTAGCATTCAGCAAGGGGTTGATGGACAGTCCAGAAGAACGAATGAAATGGAAGGCGGGACATCCTAGCTTCAAATAGTGTCAGATTTCACAGCCTGAGTCACAAGCTAAAGAGATATACTCCCGAATCTGTGGGAACTCGGGCTATTGCTGAATGCAAGAAATGTCGATATACGGTGTACACAGATACATTTTTAAGCAGATTTGTTGGTTGGGACCTGTACCAGACCCATGCTATCTCCCTTTTAAGGGACTATAATAATATATAATATATGCCATTTAGCAGACTCCTTCTAAGTGGCTAACCTGTGCAGAATGCCTGTTGCCTGTGAAAACATTGTCAATTGTCCATGAGTTCATTTGTATTTTATTCTATTTTACCTTTATTTGACTAGCTTAGTCTCATTGATATTAACAATCTATGTTATTTTTTTATTTTATTAGGATCCCCATTAGCTATTTCGTAAGCGCCAGCTACTTTTCCTGGGGACCACACAAAACATGAAACATGACATAATACAGAACAATAATAGACAAGAACAGCTCAAGAACAGACCGACATCAATTTGAAAACGGCACACGTAGCCTACATATCAATACATACACACAAACTATCCAGGTCCAATAGGGGAGAGGCGTTGTGTCCCACGAGGTGTTGCTTTATCTGTTTTTTTAAACCAGGTTTGCTGTTTATTTGAGCAATATGAGATGGAAGCAGAGCATCTTTTTATTATGGACAGACCTCTCCCCATCTCCCCAACCATTGAATCTATATGTTTTGACCATGACAGTTTACAATCTAAGGTAACACTAAGGATTTTAGTCTCCTCAACTTGTTCAACAGCCACACCATTCATTACCAGATTCAGCTGAAGTCTAGAACTTATGGAACGATTTGTACCAAATACAATGCTCTTAGTTTAAGAAATGTTCAGGACCCGTTTGTTACTGGCCACCCATTCCAAAACAGACTACAACTCTTCGTTAAGGATTTCAGTGACTTCGTTAGCTGTGGTTGCTGATGCGTATATGATTAAATCATCAACAAACACGGACACATATGCTTTTTTAATTGCCAGTGGCGGTTCACTGACAAATATAGAAAAGAGTAGAGGGCCTAGAGAGCTGCCGTGCGGTACAACACACTTTGCATGTTTGACATTAGAGAAGCTTCCATTAAAGGAAACCCTCTGAGTTCTATTAGATAGAAAGTGTTGAACCCACGATAAGGCAGAGGTTGGAAAGCCAGAACACATACGTTTTCTCAACAACAAGTTATAGTCTTGTAATATCAAAGGCTGCACTGAAATCTAATCTTCTTATTATCAATTTGTTTCAACCAATCATCAGTCATTTGTGTCAGTGCAGTACATGTCGAGTGCCCCTCTCTATAAGCAGGCTGAAAGTATCTTGTTCATTTGTTTACAAAGAAGTAGCATTGTATTTGGTCAAACACAATTTTTTCCCAACAGTTTGCTAAGAGCTGGCAGAACCATTAAAGGCCGCTTTACCACTCTTCGGTAGCGGAATGACTAGCGGAGTCTTTCCTCTAGGCTCAGATTAAATACATGACAGATAGGAGTGGCTATAGAGTCACCTACCATTCTCAGTAGCTTTCCGTCTAAGTTGTCAATGCCAGGAGGTTTGTCATCATTGATCAATAACAATAATCACCTCTCCCACACTAACTTTACGAAATTCAAACTTGAATTGCTTTCCTTTCATTACAATTTTTTTTATGCATGAGTACGATGGCCCACTGTTGGAGTACAACGTATTTGTCTTTCTGCCCATCATTTCATTTCCATCATTCTTTATATCATTGATCTTGGCTTCATAATACAGTTTCTTCTTCTTTTTGTTGAGTTTAGTCACATCATTTCTCAATTTTCAGTAAGTCAAATGTGCAGCCACTCCTTTTGCCCCATCTCTTTCAACCATACAGTTTTTCAGTTCCTCATCAATCCATGGAGTCATAACAGTTTCTTACCACGTGTATGTTTATCAAAAATTGGAAGAAGAAATGTCATATATGCATCAAGTCCAACATCTGGATGCTCCTTATTAATCACATCAGACCAACAAATAGTTTTTACATCATCCACATAAGTCACAGCAACATCTTTTGTATGATCTCTTATATACTATTTTAGGCCCAGCATTTGGAACATTGGTTTTCCTGGACAGAGCCACTATATTGTGCTCACTGCATTCAACGGGGTACGGACACAGCTTTAGAACAAAGTTATACAGTGTTAGTAAAAATGTGACCAATACATGTGGATGATCTTGTTCTTGTGGTGTTTTTAAACACCCTGGTAGGTTGGTTAATAACCTGAACCAGGTTACAGGCACTGCTTGCTGTGAGAAGCTTCCTCTTGAGCGGACAGCTTGATGAAAACCAGTCAATGTTTAGGAAAGACGAGACCGAAATAGCAGCACACAAAGTTGCAGAAACATTTAAAACATAAAACACAAAGCACTACAGTTAAAAAAAAATCTATTTACACATTGAACAGCAAGATGGTTTGGGAATGTGTGGTAAAACTAGCAGTCAAAACATTGACAGCCCCCTACTTCATTTTATATCATAGAGTTTAACGTAGCTTTAAATTCATTTTCCATTATAGAATTTAACCAAGCTTTAAACTCATTTAAAGGGACGAGCTCCTGTAATTTCAGGGCCTTTTGAAGCTTGTTCCAAGCGGAAGGAGCAGAGAACCGGAAAGCGTTTTCACCTAGCTCTGTACGGGCTTTTGGCACAATCAACAAAACACAGTCATGTGAGCGCAGGGCAATCGTTTTCATTTGTCTGCTGGACAATGTAGTTACACAAGTAAAATGGGAGCTGTCTCAATATGGCCTTATAAATAGAAACGTACCAATGACTTCATATGCGAAGAGCTAAGGAAGACCAGTCCACTCTCATGTAGAGGGTACAGTGATGAGTGAGGGCTTTGGAGTTAGTAACAAACTGCAGTGCTCCGTGGTACACAGTCCAGCATACGTAATGACATCACAGGGTACACAGTCCAGCATACGTAATGACATCACAGGGTACACAGTCCAGCATACGTAATGACATCACAGGGTACACAGTCCAGCATACGTAATGACATCACAGGGTACACAGTCCAGCATACGTAATGACATCACAGGGTACACAGTCCAGCATACGTAATGACATCACAGGGTACACAGTCCAGCATACGTAATGACATCACAGGGGCATACATGTACAGGATATCACCAGAATCAATTACAGGTAAGAAAGTAGTGGAAACAAGCCTCTTTCTTGCTTCTAATGAAAAACATGACTTAATACCAAAATAAAAACTTGAGCTTAAGCTTTTTCACAAGACCTATGATGTTTAAAGGTGAGACATTCATCTATCAAGAAACCCAAGTACAATACGTACAATGTGGGGTTTAAAGGTGAGACATTCATCTATCGAGAAACCAAAGTACAATACGTACAATGTGGGGTTTAAAGGTGAGACATTCATCTATCGAGAAACCAAAGTACAATACGTACAATGTGGGGTTTAAAGGTGAGACATTCATCTATCGAGAAACCAAAGTATGTCTTAGTTGCTAGTCTTTCTATTTGTTTGTCCTGCACATTGACTGTACGTGGAAGAGTCTGAGGTTTCATCTTAGATATCGTGAAAACAATCAACTTTGTCTTTTCAGCATTTGAAAGCAACTTCAGCGTACAGAGCCTGGACAATAGTAAAGGCAGACTGCAATGGCCATGTTTCTGAATGACCATTGGCCAGTTACAATGAAATTGTGTTGGTATTGCCATGTCAGCAGAACATCTACGTCAGAATGGAGTTCCTTGGAAGACACAAATGTCCTTGGTCCTCGCAAACTGCTGCGATAGTAGCAACCGTGGCTGCATGTACCTCAGGTTCTGTGGTGCCGTTTACCAGTTCCACAGTCACAATCGGGGGTTTGCAATTAATGCTTGGGCGATTGGGGTGTGGGGAGTGGAGCGGGGAGTGGAGCGGGGAGTGGCGCGGGGAGTGGCGCGGGGAGTGGCGCGGGGAGTGGCGCGGGGAACGCCGAAGCTTAATTTGATCGTACTCTTCTGCGCTGACCTCCGGAACCAGGACCTTAGCAGTGTGGTGGAACATGGAGTAGTCTACCTTGTAGTATTTCAGGTTTACATTCAGCATATCTTGGAACAGATGTCCCCAGTGAATCTCGTCGGGTGTGTAGGAGGTGCGAGTCTGGTGCAGGATGCCCGTTGAGTCGTCCGTGTAGGTGAAGGACACCACCAGCTCAAAGTCGTCTTTCCGAAGATCCTCCAGGCTCATGCGGTAGAGTGGAGTACCGGGCTCAATAATGTGGAAGATGGTGGTTGGTATGGCTAAAAGAATATCACTCTGTTTGATTTCCAGGTCCTTGTAGTTGATGTCCACCCTCCCAGTGGCGTGCATGGTGGGGCGGAAGATTTGAGCACGAGCCGTCCCCTCCACCATGTGGTGCTGGCGGAAGTCCCCGATCCTCCATGACAGGCACAAACGCCCATTTCGCAAGTTGATGACAGCGCAGTTGCTGAAGCCTACCGTCTGCGTCAGTTTCCGTGTCGATGCCATCTCTGCCACAGCGATACCGATGACAAATGTATCAATAAAACAGCTGATGACATCTTGCACGGTTACGACGATGATTGCCACCATGCAGTTCTCTGACATCCCTCTAAAACCATAACCGATTGTGGTCTGGGTCTCCAGTGAGAATAGGAAAGCCGCGGTGAAGTCCCTCACCTCGTACATACAAGGGGCGTTAGTAGGGTCCCTCATGTCGCCGTTAGCCAGGGCGATCACCCAGTAGAGGATGCCGAAGAAGAGCCAGGAGAGGGTGTAGGAGAGGGTGAAGATGAGGAACATAACTCTCCACCTTATCTCCACCAGCGTAGTAAAGATGTCGGTGACGTACATGAGCCACTCCTCAGGAACATGGCGGAACAGGACATTGCAATTGCCATCTTTGCGGACGTAGCGACGCTTCTTGTGCTGGTAGCCTATCTCGGACTTCACGGCGATCAGGGGAGTGGTGTAGGCGTCGACAGAGGGATCAGAGGGACTAATCTCTGTGTAGTCATTGTTCATCCTGTAAGATCTGGGAAGAAGAGAGGACAGGAAAATAATGTTTATTGGTTTTATTATCTGCTGTATAACACTGAACATGTCACTGTTATGAATTGTAGTCTTTAGATTAGGTGGACAACCCGTGATTTGGTTCTGTATTCCGAGATTATGAATTGAGAATTATGTACCAGAACACTGAAATCAAACATATTCACCATCATTCAGAATACATATATTTACTTGAATTTTGTGGCATTTGAAGGACACCAGTTTTGTAGCAGCACACTCCTCCAGATACAACCACATTGTTTATTGGTGGGTCATAGGAATTTTGAGTGAGTGGATTTGGGTTGGGTGTTTGTGTGTTAGGGAGGAGAATGCTTATAGGGAGAGGTTGTGCCATTCCATCATAATGATGGAATGTTTCGGCGATTGGAAACCACATGATGGTGAGTTGGGAGACTTTCCCTCTGAGGTTCACTGCTATTGAACTGTATTTAGACAGGGAACAGTTGAGTTGAGATGAGATTTGGTCTCTCTGTTTATTACCAAAAACGGTGTCTTGAGGGAGAGACAACATGCACAGACAGACATCAAAAAATACACACACACACACACACACATACACACACACACCAGTGAATTCATTACATTCCATCACATTTTCCACACTCTCTTATGATAAGGAATAACATACGAAAGTTTCAAAAATAATTGACACTTATATATTAATTGCACTTGAAGGCACTGCTTATTTTTCATGTTTTCCCTGACCTTGCCTTGTCTGTTTCCCCCACTTGGAAGAAGTGCTTTTCAGCTGGACTGAATGACTAGGAAATGGAAAATCCTGCATGTGTACACACAGTGGAAAATAATACCTCTTTAACTTTTTTTTTTTTTTTTTTTTTTTACAGTTTGATTTATGTTGACCAATGTTTTTATACATGCATTAGGATATGATATACAGCTTGACTGCCACTTTATCGCCCATATCTTTTTAAAACTTAGCCAAAAAGGCTCTTCAATGTGGTTCACCTAGCCACAACTAGCTTGCCCGTTTTCCACCGGCTTTTACTACGGTTATTGTCGGGCCGAGGAAGTAATTAGCAACAATGTCTGCCATGTATCAAACAGATTGGCACCCTATTCCATTTGGGACACAGCCAATCTCCGACCGCTCCTGTCTTGAATGTCCTCACCCAGATGCAACATCTTAACTAGATTGAGAAAAGAAAGCTAAGGACCTTCTTTTTTGACACAGAGAGAGAGAGAGAGAGAGAGAGAGAGAGAGAGAGAGAGAGAGAGAGAGAGAGAGAGAGAGAGAGAGAGAGAGAGAGAGAGAGAGAGAGAGAGAGAGAGAGAGAGAGAGAGAGAGAGAGAGAGAGAGAGAGCATTTTATTGCCTACTTTTTCCGCAACGGAGGTGTTTCTAATTTTATTAACGTGAGTGTTCTTTTGTCTTTCCTCCATATGTAGTCTTCTATACCATTTAGTTTGCTGCAAGGTGCACTTTGACCTCCTCTCAATCCTTTGATTTAAGATGTCAACCTGGGAATGTTTACTATCTATGATTCCCATTTGTTTCTCCCCTGGCTCCATGGACTGTATCAATACAGTTTATCATAATGAGGCAGTTGCCTAGAGATGTAGAAACCCATGGCAACAGACCCTATTGGCCCCATCCATCTTCTGTGGTGTTCTCAGCTACTTTGAAGGATCATGTGGCCTGGTTTTGCAGAGTTGTATTTTTACCCTACTGCAGTTTGTTTATAATGCCCTGCCACTCATAGGGCTTTACCCTACTGCAGTTTGTTTATAATGCCCTGCCACTCATAGGGCTTTACCCTACTGCAGTTTGTTTATAATGCCCTGCCTCTCATAGGGCTTTACCCTACTGCAGTTTGTTTATAATGCCCTGCCACTCATAGGGCTTTCCTGTAACTCGTATTTTCTGTCTTACCAAGGTCATCTAAGGAGAAACATGTAACACTTTACAACACCCACATTAACAACTGTGGTTTACACTTTGTGACACACTGATTGTTGGTATATTTGATTGCTATGTTTTGAGTCAGGTGTTAGTGGTTTCAATAGTGCTACTTTCAGAGTACTAATTCAATAGCAATTTGACTTTGCAGTGAATTTGGTCAAATAATTCTGTACTCATCTTAAACCGACAACACTAAATGATGGATGAGGTTTTTGAATGCTAAGGCAGCGGATGGCCCACCGTTTAAGTGACTTTTATCTGATGGAGTGAGTCCAAAGTGTTTGGGGGAAAGGCTGCGCCAGTAGAGGAAGTACCACAGGACTGAATTGGTCTAGGTTAGACTGAGGGGAAAAATCTATGTGGAAACTGGAACACTCTCACCGTGTGATCACGGGCAAAGAAAGGATCCATCACAGCCAAACCACTGAGAGCATCCTCCCTACTCACAAACACACACACGCACGCACGCACGCACACACGCACACACACACATATAAACACACAAACACACACACACACACACACACACACACACACACACCACACACACCACACCAGACACGAGCACAGCACACGCAACCACACAACACACCCACAACACCAAACCACACACACACACACACACACACACACACCACACACACACACACACACACACACTCACATCACACACATACATATAAACACACACACACACACACACACACACACACACACACACACATATAAACACACAAACACACACACACACACACACACCCCTGAAAGCATCTTCCCTTTCTCCGTCTGAGTGCAATCAATCCTCTCCTATCTTCTGTCCAAAACAAATGTGGTTTGACGCTATCTGACTGAGTTCACTAGACTCTCTGGTCTCAAACTCTGCTTCCTGTTGGCTAAAGATGTTGCCCCACGTTGCCAGAATATAGAACTCAGTGTATGAGATCACAGAAGAAAAGGTTCTACTAAGTTCCCATAGCCCCCTCTTTCTCCAAAAATGCAAATATATCTTGAAATGAAAACAGGAAATAAAAGATTATGCTTTTTACCTCTATAATGTTGTTTTTCAGAGAATAATATATTCTTGAATGTGATGGTCTGGGCACGGGTGACGTTGTGGATATTTGTGTGTGTCTGTATGCTGTCGTTTGTTTGTGGATGTTTTTGTATTGTAAAAAAATATATATATATACTGTATATATATTCTTGAATGGAAAGCCCTACTGTATATCTGTGAATCATCTCCACATTACCATAACTGCTTTCTTATGAAAGTAAATCCTCCTACTGTTAATCTGTTTATGTTATACAGTAGAATAACCCTCACTTTAATGATATTTCACTGGTCATAAAACTCTGGATTACAGCACTAACACAGTATGTATCATTGCTAATTTAGCCTAAAAGGAAGCATGTTTTAAGATGTTCAAACTGAACATAAACCACACAATCCTAATTGTGTTAATTAACACAACTGACTTCTTGATTTAAGACCTACTTTATGACGATAAGGCTCTCAATGCTTCCGACCACTGGTGTGCAGTGTAAACACAGTGCACCAAAACCAGAGGCTCTTAGCCCCTAGCGACGCTACGTGGTGACCAGTCCTAAGTATATCTCAACACATGACCCCCTTATACGTCCCAAATGGCATCTTATATAGTGCACTACTTTAGACCAGGGCCCTATTCCCTATACAGTGCACTACTTTAGACCAGGGGCCTATTCCCTATATAGTGCACTACTTTAGACCAGAGCACTATGGGTAATGCAGTATATAGTTAAAGGGTTGCCATTTGGAATTCAGACTCAGTCAAACTTAATTAAGACTCGCGCCTCCCAGGACAATATGGTCAGTGTTTCTCCAACAAGGAAAGTTTGTCAAGAAACTCACAACAGCCCCCTTCAAATATGTTAACAGGCTGACTCTCTGGTAATATTTTCTACAGGTACCGGCCTTAAACCCTTTAATGTTTAATGCGTTTAATAAGGATAATTCTATTTTGTTTCATGTGGACGTTAACAGGCTGACTCTCTGGTTATATTTTCTACAGGTACCGGCCTTAAACCCTTTAATGTTTAATGCGTTTAATAAGGATAATTCTATCTTGTCTCATGTGGATGTTTATTTCATAACAGCATCAAAGATCTGAGTGTTATGTTCCCTTCAAATGTTAATAGTTGTGTGCTTTTTTTGTTTTTACTCAGATTTCAATGACCAAGTAAAACAAAAATATTAATCCAAATCTATAGAACAGCTGTAGTGCTGTATTTGGAAAAACAGACGCTAGAATTGTAGGTATGAATCTTGCAACACGCTGGTGAAAAAACAAGCAATCAAACATGGGTAGCCTACTGTAAAAAATGTCTTCATTTCAGTTTAATTTAATCAAGTTACACTGTGGTCAGATTACGGTTCACACGTTCTCTTTGAGTTTTATCCAGTTTTCATTGTTCTCTATGCCGGCATAACAGGGTATTTCCACAGAGGCAGAGCAGGGTACCGTATAGAATGTCTGATATTTATCTAAAATAGTGTTAATTTGTTTTTCATTTGGCTTTTGATGTTAATTAGATGATATAGCTGTCAGACACCACGCACAGCAGGGTTAGTAAGACGGCAGTTTTACAAATTAGATCAAATCAGGCATTCATTTATTTGAATAATTGTCCATTTACGATAATGCATTTACAGCTGAAGCAACCCAGATGTCCTTGTGAACACAGGCACCTCTAGTTACTGTTGGCCACCAGTCTAGGGAGGGAGACACACACACGGACACACACACACGGACACACACCGTTTGCTTGCATGCAGTAATATTCCGTAAAGCTGGTGCCCTTCCATAATGTACGTTTGTGCTGAAAACCTTTGCACCCAATGGCAGCACAGTTCACCTGCAATATACTGTAGTCTCTGGCCTGTTGCTGGAGCCTACACCTTCAGTGTACAAAACAACACGTCAGACTCAACACGCGAATAAAGTGCACACAACCATAGCAAAGCAGGCCATGCCCTACAGTAAACTTCCCTCTAACACACGGATAAGGAGCGAGCAGGAACAGAGAATCATAGCATAAAGCTCTAGCCTGGTCTCGGATCTGTTTGTGCTTTCTTGCCAACTCCTTATCATTGTCACACCAATGGCAAGATCTGGGTTCCAGGCTAGTTGAGCTCCTGTTCCACACAGCTCCGTGTCACCTATTCAGAGACAACTGGACTAGAGGGATGAAATGAGGGAAAGTGTTTTGTCCAACCAAACAGGGTGTATTTCTTGTACCGCTCAGGGCCCCTTGCTTACAATTCTATTACATGTTCCCTTAAACAACTAGTAAATAACATTCTGCCACCCTGCTCAGGGTTCACTGGCATAGAACCGGTGTTGTTCACGCGGGTGGGCCCAGCCCCCTGTAATGCCCTGGGCCCTTCTGTCACCCCTTTTAACCGTCCGTTCCTCTGTGGACAAACATTCTAAAGCATTCTAAAGCATTCTATCGTTAGGGTAATGGTTTAGATTGTGTAACATTGCAGTTATTGTAGAGGCACTTGTTGAATCGGGTTATTTGACCCTTACTGAGTAGTGCTTTACTGCAATTGATTGTGAACAAGGCAACAAAGTGAAGTGAATTCTAACTAGATGATAATGTATGTATGTGAAATACAACTGTTACTTAACCGTTTGCATGTACGGTTAGGCAGTAAAGAGTTAAATAAACAGAATATATACTGTTTATATATATATTTTTTTAACATTAATAGTATGACATCAATATGGCCGGGATTCAATCCCATCATGCTTTGTCAGCTATGCACCTTTTAAAGGTAATTTTTCCGTGTTCATGGAGAAAACATTCACGGTAAAAGCTGCTTATATCGGCTCAATGGAAAATGTTCTTTAAATGTCAAAACCTCTAATGTGGAGTTACAACTGATCGGATTGAATGCTGTTCTTGATTACTTCAGGAAAGCAATCTTGATGAACTTTAATGAGTTTCTACCCAGAAACAGTTATTCTCATTGAATAGATCTCAATTTCAATTTGCATAATATGCGCATACACTTTTCAATTCACATTAGCAACGGGAATGTCACAAGCCGAGAGAAGGTTTGGTTGACGTTCTTGCTTTGCAGCTCAAAAGTACTGTAAATGTGTAACGGTCGTCCTGGGAAGAAGGAGAGGACCAAGGTGCAGCGTGGTAAGTGTTCATGTTATAATTTCATTAAAACTGAACACTAAACAAAATAACAACGAGGAAGAACGAGAAAACGAAACATTTCTGTAAGGTGAAGACACACAAAACAGAAAACAACTACCCACAACACACAGGTGGAAAAAGGGCTACCTAAGTATGGTTCCCAATCAGAGACAACGATAGACAGCTGCCTCTGATTGAGAACCACACCCGGCCAAACACACAGAAAATAAAACATAGAACACCAGACATAGAATGCCCACCCCAACTCACGCCCTGACCAAACCAAAATAGAGACATAAACAAGGAACTAAGGTTCAACACAAAATGTCACAGTACCCACCAGCCAGGAGGCATTGCAAACTATTCAACACGCTAGCTACACGCTAACGTTAAGCTAGCTACAAGCTAGCTACAAGCTAACGTTAAGCTAGCTACAAGCTAACGTTAAGCTAGCTACAAGCTAGCTACAAGCTAACGTTAAGCTAGCTACAAGCTAACGTTAAGCTAGCTACAAGCTAACTTTAAGCTAGCTACAAGCTAACGTTAAGCAATCAACTCTTCATGGATCTACTATATTACTCAACATTTCATGTGCAGACAATTAAAGGGTTTATTTTCTCATCTGTACACTCAATACATTTTAGCTTCCAGACAAAAGTGTTACACAGTGTTACTGCTAGCTAAAGCTAACATGTCTTCATCAAGTAACGTTAGCCTATCAAAGATGAATGGTTAACCCGTTAATAGCAATATGCAGATTAGATTAGATGAGTTTATTCGTCACATGCAGATGTAATTGCAGGGTACAGTGAAATTCTTAAACTCCGAGCTCCGTACAGTAGGCTTACCGTACAACATTACAAGAAACAATGCTTATTTCTGATCAATATTATGCAAATCATGTGGTTAAAGCAAATTGCGACTGAAAACGTGGGTATAATTCTCCGAGGTGTTGAGCTGTTTTATGTGGAAGCCCATTCCCACCATTCCAAAAATAAAATGTATATACCTTATATCAGGGCTAAACAACCCTCTTCCTCTTCAGTCCAACCCAATTCCTGGAGATCTACTGTCCTGTGGGTTTTCAGTCCAACCCTCTTCCTGGAGATCTACTGTCCTGTAGGTTTTCAGTCCAACCCTCTTCCTGGAGATCTACTGTCCTGTAGGTTTTCAGTCCACACCCTTTCCTGGAGAGCTACTGTCCTGTGGGTTTTGGACTAAAACCCACAAGACCGTAGATCTCCAGGAAGAGGGTTGGGTAGCCCTGTCGTAGATCATACATATACTGTTAGGCTATTGTTTCTTTATTTGTAGCATTGTGTGGCATTTCCATCTATCCACGTTGCGCCGAGAAACGCTGTGGCAAGCTGGTGTTTTTGCCCCAGACTTTTGATTTGTATTAATACAAAAAATTGACATAAAACTGTTGAAAAGAGAGACAAAGTATCGTGGTTTAGACTGATTCACCTCATGATTTTTGTTTTTTACAGGATTTTTCGGTTTTCATTCTCCCTAGGGCAGGAGTTCTTCCCCTGGTCCCATCATAGCCCACATATAGTTAAACCATGTTTTATAGCTGCTTTTAATACTATGTTTAACAACAAATATACCCGGTTAGGTAAGCCTACCAGATCAGAAAACATCTCTGGGTCCCAGGAAAACAATTCAACCACACCCACTCTGGGGCCTGTGGTGAATCTAAAAATCACACACAATGTGTACAAATAAAAAAAACATATATCTATTTGTATGATCTACTATCTCAAAAATGTTGACTTACGTAGTTTGACTTGGAGTTCAACGAGACAATTTGTTTTTACATTGCTTGCGGGGGGGGGGGGGGGGGAACTGTTGCGAGTGTCGTCCGCACCTCCCGAGGTAAGGCTTCGAGATGTGATAAGTTCGCAAGTTTTACACAACAGTTATGCTCTCGAGAATCGATATCTCTTCTCTCGAAAAATGTTCACTTTGCTATCGTAATGTGAAAACTGTATTATTCACAGCTTGTGCCATCTTTTGAAAGATCAATAGACAACACTTTTTTTTTTGAAACAGAGTCCTTTTTCTGCCTGACAGCGTCTAGGTGTCCATCGACTGATGCACTCTTCATTTCATATGTTCTCGCGACCACAAACAACATAGGAGCTCCTACCATACTCATAAAGCATCTCAAAGTAGAAGTGCTGATCTAAGATCCGAGTTGTCTTTTAGATTAAAATGAATACACAGAGGGAACTGATACTAGACCTAATCTGAGATGTTTATGTATAGGGCCAGTATGTTAGTATGGCTCAAGTGACAAACAATCAAATGGCAATTACTGTCAATCGCCCAGAGTCGCAGCAAGGATTTACTTCAGACAAAGTACTTTACTACACATTATGTGATAACTCCATTTAGTTCTGATATTTGAGACTAACTGTAGATTTTAGTGGCCCTCCGGTCTCCTTTTTCAGCTGAAACACACTGATCTACTTAACACAAAAAGGCACATCTCAATAGGGTAGTTCAGGTAAGTCATGACTAGCACAAGTGGGAGAGGGCCTTTCTTCTGCCTGTTCTCTGATGGCCTTCTATTGTTAACAGAGGGGGGGACTTGAATGAATAACCAATAGCAGAAACTATGAGATGATATCTTTGTTTGCAGTTGTCTAAAAAACAATATTTTGCTCAAAACAAAAAAAATGTTTACCCTTTAGTATGTGTACTTCACTGTATTTATACTTAGGATATCGGTTTTTCAACAGTAAAAGTAAAACCACTTCTGGAGGGCGTCTTTAACCTTTAAAACAACTGAAAGTTCACAGATATGGAAGATTCAGATCAGAGCTTTGATCAACAACCTATCAGTCTTGTCAACAACTCCCCTTTTTTTGTAAAAACAGTAATGCGTGGGACTGTAGGTCTGTAATTAGAAACGTTAGATCAGCCTCAGCTTTTCCATTGTTGTCGTTGTCAGCAGATCGTAGTTGTCAGTTTAAACTCTATCCTTACTGAGTTTTTGTGTCTCAACACTTTAAATGTAAAAACAAAACGTTGACAACAGCACTATTCTGTTTCTAGGTTTAGTTTCTTTGTGAAAAAGTATTAAAGCACAAATAGATGACCGTAAGACAAACTGTTGTTAAACCAAAAAAAAACGTATATAACTTACACTTTCAGTATATTTTCTGTTTTCTCAGTGGAAAGAAGTGATGTTAGAAGAATTGAAAAGGACCTTTAAATGTCAAGCCCTTATAACGCAAATCTACCACTGATCGGATTTAATCCTGGCCTTTATCACTTCAGGAAGGCATGCTTGATGACCTTCAATTGATTTATAACCAGAAACTCTTATTCTTTGCTTGAGCCATGCTTGACAGATCAATATTTATGAAACAGTGTATTTTCTGCTCTGTCAGCATTCTGTGCATCATCTCAGTGGAAAGAATTGACGCTCGATGGGAAGACACTTGCTGAATCAACGTTGTTTCCCAAGTAATTTCATTTAAATGACGTTGAACCAAAGTGGAATAGATGTTGATTTGACGTAAGTAAAGCTGAATGCTTTAAATATCCCCTGTGCAAGACCGCACGTTAGGTTTTCATGATGCAACTCCCAATACTTTGGCTTGAGTTGCCATTCGACTACAAAGGCATTTTCCGTGTAATAAATAGAATTTAGTAATTGCATGGCTCTCCATTAAACCTCTAGAGTCTAAGCCCTGTCTAAGCTGGGGGGAAGGGGGGTTCTAAACTAACATACAGTATGGAATTGTTTTAAGAGGGTCATAGCAAGGATTATTTAGCTATTTGAGTTCGAATATTAAGACCCATTCAAGTATCAAAAAAAAAATATATAAAAAAACTATTGGATGAAACATTGAATTTGGTATTACTGCTATTAGCCAATAGAAATGCATTGAAGAACGGGGTGAGCAGAACGGAGAACACCATCGTGTTCCGTGAGATTTCTCATCGTTCAATAATACTTCCTAGGCCAAATTGTTCGGACGCTACAGACGTTTTCATGAGAAGACCGATTTTTTTTTTATTGTGTTAGTTCAAGTTCCACGGGGCGAGGAAATAGTAGGCCCAAGAGTTAAATAATAAACAGTCGTATTTTAAAGCAAAATTGTGATGAACAAAAAAAAAGAGAAAAATAGATAAAAAGAGCATTGTTGTTTCATACCTGTTACAAAAGTAGTCTGGAGTCGGTCTACCTCTGTGTGAGGCTGCTTCCTGTGTGGAGGGAAGAACCAGAGACTGGTACAGGTGCAACAACAGCCGTGCCTACTAGAATGAAATCGGCCCACCTGTAGCTGTACAAAGTAAATATAAACACCTCCCCTTAGGTGTGTCCCTGTGTTTGTCTGGGTAGGCCGGTTTGTGTGCATTATCATAATGGTAACCTTAACAAACTCCATGGCTCAGAGCAAGTTGTTGTGTCTCTTTCCTTCTGGCCATCTTGCCCAGCATTTAGCCTTTCTGCAATGCATTGTTTCCAAGCTGTTCAGCGACTACTTTGTGTTGTATTGATGACTATTATTTCCCCATCTATACTGATCCTGATCTCTAGTTCTAGGCTACCTCTCATGGGAATCAGGAGAGTCCATTATTAACAAGGGTGAGAAACTCAACCGCCTCTTTCTCCGTCTGGACGTGAAACGAGTCCAAACATATTTGTTAAATAGTTGAACAACCCTCCTGACAATGGTTCAAAATTAGAGCTTTTCAACCTGTATTTGCTGTTACTTGACCACATAAAGAGTAGAGGAATCCCACTCTCCCTCATGTGCCCACTCTCTCTGTTTCTCTATGAATTGACCATGAAACCCATATTTCCAGTCTAACAATCCTCAGAGTGACATGACACATCAGACTCAAATGTCTCTTGCTTATCTCTCAATCGTTTCTCCAGAAATCTTTATTAATTGTCAGAAGCAAGAAAAAATTCAAATAGGCAGGTTTTCAGATATGAGAATCTATTGACTAACCTATCCCTCTAATGGTGTCGTAAAAAAGGTTTGTTTGACATACACACACAAAAATGAGGATTCCTTAAGGGTTCCTTAGGAAGGATGATGGCTGTATGTGGAATCATACTAACCAAAATAACCCTTTGAGTCCTTTAATGGTTCTTTTCAGTTAAAAAAAGGGTTCTTTCATCTCACTCAGGGTAATAACTCAAATGTAGGGGCGGAAGCTCATTAGCATATGTGGGGGCGTGGTTTGCACACAGATCTTTTTGGGCAACCCTGAGTGATTGTCTGTCCTTGGTTGCAACACTCACTACCCAGTTCCAAACTGCCTCTGGAAACAAGGTCAGCACAATAACTGTTCGTCAGGAGCTTCATGAAATGGGTTTCCATGGCAGAGCAGCCGCACAAAACCTAAGATCACCATGCACAATGCCAAACGTCGGCCGGAGTGGTGTAAAGCTTGCTGCCATTGGACTCTGGAGCAGTGGAAACGTGTTCTCTGAAATGATGAATCACGCTTCCCATCTGGCAGTCCGATGGACTACTCTGGATTTGGTGGATGCCAGGAGAACGCTACCTGTCCAAATGCATAGTGCCAACTGTAAAGTTTGGTAGAGAAGGAATAATGGTCTGGGCTGTTTTTCATGGTTCGTGCTAGGCTCCTTAATTCCAGTGAAGGGAAATTCTAACACCACAACATACAATGATATTCTAGACGATTCTGTGTTTCCAACTTTATGGCAATAGTTTGGGGAAGGCCCTTTCCTATTTTAACATGACACTGCCACCGTGCACAAAGTGAGGTCCGTACGGAAATGGTTTGTTCGAGAACGGTGTGGAAGAACTTGACTGGCCTGCACAGAGCCCTGATCTCAACCCCACCGAACATCTCTGGGATGAATTGGAACACCGACTGCGAGCCAGGCCTAATCGCCCAACATCAGTGCCTGACCTCACTATAATGCTCTTGTGGCTGAATGGAAGCAAGTCCCCCCCCAGCAATGTTCCAACATCTAGTGGAAAGCCCTCACAGAAGAGTGGAGGCTGTTATAGCAGCAAAGGGGGGACCAACTTCATATTAATGTCCATGATTTTGTAATGAGATGTTTGACGAGCAGATGTCCACATACTTTTGGCCATGTAGTGTTAAACCACTATCAATAAAGGTTCTAAAAAAGAAATAAAAAATGTAAAAAAGTATGAAAAAAATGTCTGCAAGCTCATTACTGTAAGTCGTTCTGGAAAAGAGAATCTACTAAACGGCCAAAATGTACATGTTAAATGTAAAAAGGCTTTAAAACATAGCAGAACCCTTTTTTGGTGTTATATAGAATATATATAAAAGGGATATTATATAAAAAGGTTCCGTATAGCACCAAAAAGGATTCTGCTATACTACCAAGCCAAACAACCCTCATTTGACTCTATATAAAACCGTTTCTTTTTAGTGTGTACAGTACAAACGCACACACACACACACACACCACACACACACACACACCACACACACACACACACACACACACACACACCACACACACACACACACACACACCACACACACACACACACACACACACACACACACACATTACACAGTACACAGTTCACAGTACACATTACACAATAGGACAAATATAAGCACCCACATGGCTTTATTATAACCCAGGTAGGGTTGTTGCTGTTGTGGGCCCACAGGGCAGGGAGATATGAGGCAATGGAATTGGGAGATCCCTTTTCGTCCTGACTTTTCCATCCTGGTGGTGTTGACGTTAATGACGTGTAAAGGTAGCTAGGGCTGAACAACACACATCCTGTACTGTAGTTAACAGGGATTATCTGCCTGTCGCCACAGATGAACACATCCAGGCTCAGGTCCTCCAAGGGGAGGGAGAGAGAGAGAATTAGAGGGAGCATACTTAAATTCACACAGGACATCAGATAAGACGGGAGAATTAGACCAGATATAACAGACTGACCCTAGCCCCCAGGCACATAGACTATTGCAGCATAAATACTGAAGGCTGAGACAGTGGAGGGGTCGGGGGACACTGTTGCCCCGTCTGACAATACAATACCCCCGGACAGGGCCATCCAGGGTAGTCTGTAACCCCACCCACGTTTCCAAAGCACAGGCCCCACACATCTAGAGGGATATCAACAGATCAACAACTTACTATCCTGAAACAAGGCTGAGTATAGCCCACGAGGATCTCCTCCACCGCAAGAGCCCGAAGGGGGCTCTTACACAACTAAAAGTCACAATGACACGCAACCAAAACCCAGAAGTGTTACCATTAAAACATTGTCCATCTGTTTGAGCACAGAATTGAATAGAGAACAACCAATCTGTTTTGTTGAGTGTATCGTGATTGAATTTTATCACCAAGACCAATCCAATTGTTCCAAACTACTGCTGCTGCATGGATAGCCTTGTAATGTCAATTTTGCTGTTTTGTCTACGAGAGTTATGGAACTTGGCAGATAGAGCATTGTACTGAAATGACTAAACCATGGTGGTTTTAGTGTAGACTCCATGTATTACTAAACTAATGCAGGAGTTATTCAAAAACTGACTTCATAGCCATGAACCCACTGAACTTTTATTCACAATCATGAAGCCAAAGATCATACCCACCTCACACCATTACAAATAAAAAGGGAGGTTAGCATGACTTGGGGGTATGATCTTTGACCCTCTGTAACTTTCTCATTCATCATTATTCACGATTCATTCAGGATTACCCATAATTATGGTAGCATCCAGATTAACGATTCATTCAGGATTACCCATAATTATGGTAGCATCCAGATTAACGTAGAAGTGTTTAGAAACACATATTCTTATTTACAACAAAAGCGACTCCAAAATAACACAATACATTGTTTACCATTCATTTCTATTGGGAACAAAATAATCTGAAACCCAACTCAAAACGAACTGCCAGTGCATCCAATAATTTTGTATGGTCACTAGCTTGATGTTGTCATTGCTAGGAATATGGGACAAATTACTAAACGGTTTGACTACTTTATTGATAACAATATTTTGGAGTGTCAATTTTGACTCCTATTTGTTTTATTTTTATAAAACAATATTGCCTGTTAAACAAAATCTCTTTCTCTGAGCAATTGGATTAGTATAAAATAATATCACTTCACAATTTTTTTTATCAACAATATAGTATTGGACGGAGTATGAGGACAAAGTGAGGTAAATCATCTCGGAGAACCTGAAGATGTACCACAGGAAGATTGACGTGAAGAGAGCCCACACTTCACGGTGGGTTTAGAGTCCTGCAATAAGAGCTAAGAAGCCAATATCTGTGCAAACTCTTCATAGTTGTGTTCTGTAGGTGTCACTGAGTAGGCTGATACCCCATTTCATCGGTGCACAATCCGTAGGTAAGGCTGTGCAATGAATATATGTGTGCTCCCAATGCAATTACGCAGTCAAATACATCCTGTGGTGGCATTTTTCTGCTTTACCAAATGAGGAGAGTTACAAACTACACACCAGTCAGAGTTATACTTAAATTACATATTTTTTATAAGAGCTTTGCAATATCCCTTTTTGACTTTCATTGATGCGCTATCTCAAATGAACCATTGAAAAGTACCACCAAAAAATACAAAGATCTTTTATAGCCAAGATACACCCCTCTCAACTTACATGACGAATCATAGATCTTAGGAACAGTTCACAAAGGTTAAGATTTGTATGAAAGATATCTATAAAACATAGCAGACAGTTACTGCTGTGTCAACAGTTTTCATTGTAAAGACCAGTGTCTGGCCCCCTCACTCCAAAAGAAAACCGTCTCTCCCTGATACGGTATAGAACAGAACCATTACCTCATGTTTTCTGGAATGCTCTTTAGGCTTTATTACCCAAAGACATCGTAAATCTCCTCTGTCAGTGCTATATCTCATAGAGGCCCATCCTCAGTGGAACACACACACAATACTATATTCTGTCGAATGTAACAACTATTATAATGTAATACAAGCATTATAACAATCTTACAAGCATTATAACATAATCTTGCAATTTTTCACGACAATCCACAGTGGAATAAAAAGAGATCTGTTTATTGTCAAACACATGATTCATTGTACTTAATAAAAAATTATGTAACAACAGTCCAACCTTCTTTAACATGATTCCATTATTTGTATCCGTTTACATCACTTTCAATGAGGAACTTTAATTTTTTAAGGCTAACTGCATATTCCACTATTGTGGCTAATCGTTATTGTGGCTAGCTTAACATAGGGATGGCAGGTAGCCTAGTGGCTAGAGCACTGAGCCAGTAACCGAAAGTAACCACAAAATTAAAACGTGTGGTGGGCGGGGTTGGAGCCGGGCTGTGGCGAGGGGCTTCTCAGTACGTTGCCCCCACCAGGGGCGGAGCCAGAGGGGTGTCCAGGGTGTCACTGGACACCACCCCGGGTGCCGTCCCAAAATGTAATTCGCTACTGGCAGTTTGATGCTGATTGGCATCTCATTTCACCTCTTGTTGAAAAAAACATTTATTTTGACGTTTTAAAATCGATGACGAAGAAGAGAGAATATTAATGTTGGTTGCGAGATAAAGAAGAAGAAGAAGAACATACAGAAGAAGAAGAGATAATATTTCCACAGCTCCACGAGCTCTTTTCGCGATTGTCGAAAGCATCATATTTGAAGTAAGTTTTAAGGTTTAGCATCGGGTTTAGGTTTCCTGAACAACTTTTACGAAAGTTGAGTCGCTGTGTAAGTAAACGTAAGACCTTTGTCTCCTGTAAGAGACAGTTAATCAGATTAGAGAGATTGGTTCCCAATTTAGTTTAACATTATGTTTACATCTGTGCTAGTAAGACACGTATATACAGTGCAGTGTTGTAAGTTACAGTATACGAATGTTTATCTAATGTGGGGTAACTAGTATGCTTTGCAGCTCAGTGATTCAGGCAATATAACAGTTTCATTCTAATGTGGGTAACTAGTAGGCTACAGCTGTCAGTGTTCAGCAAGTAACATTAATTCTAATGTGGGGAACTAGTAGACTACAGCTGTCCGTGTTCAGCAAGTTAACATTCATTCTAATGTGGGGCAACTAGTAGACTACAGCGTTCATGTTCAGCAAGAGTAACATCATTCTAATGTGGGTGGTAACTAGTAGGTGCAGCTGTCAGTGTTCAGCAAGTTAACATTCATTCTAATGTGGGGTAAACTAGTAGACTACAGCTGTCAGTGTTCAGCAAGTTAACATTCATTCTAATGTGGGGTAACTAGTAGCGACAGCTGTCAGTGTGTCAGCAGCAAGTAGTAACATTCATTCTAATGTGGGGTAACTAGTAGACTACAGCTGTCAGTGTTCAGCAAGTTAACATTCATTCTAATGTGGGTAACTAGTAGGCTGCAGCTGTCAGTGTTCAGCAAGTTAACATTCATTCTAATGTGTGGTAACTAGTAGACTACAGCTGTCAGTGTGTTCAGCAAGTTAACATTCATTCTAATGTGGGGTAACTAGTAGCTGCAGCTGTCAGTGTTCAGCAAGTTAACATTCATTCTAATGTGGGTAACTAGTAGACTACAGCTGTCAGTGTTCAGCAAGTTAACATTCATTCTAATGTGGGGCAACTAGTAGGCTGCAGCTGTCAGTGTGTCAGCAAGTTAACATTCATTTCTAATGTGGGGTAACTAGTAGACTACAGCTGTCAGTGTTCAGCAAGTTAACATTCATTCTAATGTGGGGTAACTATAGTGCTGCAGCTGTCAGTGTTCAGCAAGTTAACATTCATTCTAATGTGGGTAACTAGTAGGCTACAGCTGTCAGTGTTCAGCAAGTTAACATTCATTCTAATGTGGGGTAACAAGTAGGCTGCAGCCTGTCAGTGTTCAGCAAGTTAACATTCATTCTAATGTGGGTAACTAGTAGGCTACAGCTGTCAGTGTTCAGCAAGTTAACATTCATTCCAATGTGGGGTAACTAGTAGGCTGCAGCTGTCAGTGTCAGCAAGTAACATTCATTCTAATGTGGGTAACTAGTAGACTACAGCTGTCAGTGTTCAGCAGAGTAACATTCATTCTAATGTGGGGTAACTAGTAGCTGCAGCTGTCAGTGTTCAGCAAGTTAAACATTCATTCTAATGTGGGGTAACTAGTAGGCTGCAGCTGCAGGGTTCAGCAAGTTAACATTCATTCTAATGTGGGGTAACTAGTAGGCTGCAGCTGTCAGTGTTCAGCAAGTTAACATTCATTCTAATTGGGGTAACTAGTAGACTACAGCTGTCAGTGTTCAGCAAGTTAACATTCATTCTAATGTGGGGTAACTAGTAGGCTGCAGCTGTCAGTGTTCAGCAAGTTACATTCATTCTAATGTGGGTAACTAGTAGGTACAGCTTGTCAGTGTTGCAAGTTAACATTCATTCTAATGTGGGGTAACTAGTAGCTGCAGCTGTCAGTGTTCAGCAAGTTAACATTCATTCTAATGTGGGGTAACTAGTAGGCTACAGCTGTCAGTGTTCAGCAAGTTAACATTCATTCTAATGTGGGTAACTAGTAGGCTGCAGCTGTCAGTGTTCAGCAAGTTAACATTCATTCTAATGTGGGGTAACTAGTAGGCTACAGCTGGTCAGTGTTCAGCAAGTTAACATTCATTCCAATGTGGGGTAACTAGTAGGCTGCAGCTGTCAGTGTTCAGCAGAGTAACATTCATCTAATGTGGGTAACTAGTAGACTACAGCTGTCAGTGTTCAGCAGAGTAACATTCATTCTAATGTGGGGAACTAGTAGGCTGCAGCTGTCAGTGTTCAGCAAGTTAACATTCATTCTAATGTGGGGTAAACTAGTAGGCTGCAGCTGTGCAGTGTTCAGCAAGTTAACATTCATTCTAATGTGGGGTAACTAGTAGGCTGCAGCTGTCAGTGTTCAGCAAGTAACAATTCATCTAATGGGGGGTAACTAGTAGGCTGCAGCTGTCAGTGTTCAGCAAGTTAACATTCATTCTAATGTGGGCTAACTAGTAGGCTACAGCTGTCAGTGTTCAGCAAGTTAACATTCAGCACTTTGAAATCCATTAACTCAGTTAGATTTTCGTACTTGAACTCCAAAAAAATCTGGTAACGTTACTCAAAAGATTACCACAATTTGCAGATAGCCTGTTTGCTATCGTAAAGACGTAAGAAATTATAGCTAGCTAAGTTACTTACTGCAGAGTAGGGCTAGCCATGATCTAACTAGTAACTTAGGCTGGTAGTTGATTTTAAGGTACAGTTATGATAATGTACATTTGTAATTAAGATTGAGATTGGACTAAAATGTTGGTAATTGGATGCTTAGATGTGACCATAGACTGTCTTATTTTTGCATAGGGTCAATTAAACATGAAAAGAAAGTGAGAGATATCAGATTTATATTTTAAAGAAGCACAAGCAGGTAGATCAGGTGCAAACAGGCCCCAGTCATTGCATCACCACCGGACCCCAGAGCAGCTCCCTACATGAGGCTAGTCAGAGTCAGTGTGGCCAGACTTCACAAGGACCCAGTCTACCACCACCAGGTCAGAGCATCTACCAGGCAGTCAGTCACATGCCCAGTTCAGAGTTTAAGTTGAGCTTCAGCTTGTAATAGATGATTTTGTCAGATTAAGCCTCACTTTAAAATGTTGGTTGTTGATTCATGTCTGTTCTTGTTTTGATGACTGTGACATTTTTATTTTGATTGTACACGAATGGTTCTTGTGTTATTTTAATGTAATAGATGTATCAAGGGATGACAGAGAGACCTCTGGCTCTGAGCCAGACAGGGAGCCAGAGCTGCCAGGAGATGTCATCGAGCCCCTCCCAACTGCATCAAGCACCAGATAGGCTGTTCCAAAAGGGCCCAATGGTAGGCCAGGACTATACTTTAAACTACACATTTTAGTTAGCAGCTGTTAGTATCTAATCTTGTGGATCCCTTAATTATGCATTTCCATAGACATATGTCCCATTATTTAACGTGTATTTCAGACATATCAAGATCCAGAGAAGAGGGTCCTGTACAGCCGTGTTTGAAAACATTGCCCAGAACTCAGCGTGGTACTAGGAAAAGGGCTTTCAACAGCTCCTGGTATAAAGGACAATTCATGGCTTGAATGTTCTGTAGGTCAAGATTCAACTTATTGTTTCTCCTGTAGCCATTTTTTCTCTGCCCAATACACCTGAATCTGCCTTCACATCACAGTCAGGTTTTTGTAACTGGAAAAGGAACCGTTTAAAGATTCTTCTTAGGGCTAGACGCCCCGCCAGCGGGACACCTGTCGACAGCTTCCGGTGAAATTGGAGGGCGGGCAATTCAAATAAATAATCATACAAAGTGGAAGGCAGATTCAGGTGTGGGAGCCATCTAGTGGAAGCCATAGGAATTGCAATCTGGGAGCTGGAATTGCATATCCCCCATAGCTTTCCATTGAGCATGGGCTCTCAAAAATATATATTTTCTGGTTGGTTTTTCTTTGGGTTTTCTCCTACCATATCAATTGTTTTATAGTCACATACATTATTTTAACATTTCTACAAACTTCAAAGTGTTTTCTATGCAATGGTACCAATTATATGCATATCCTGGCTTCTGGGCCTGAGTAACAGGCAGTTTACTTTGGGCACATCAGCCAGACAGGAAGTGGAGAAAAATAGACCCTAGCCTGAAATATAATATATTATTAAAGATTCTGGGTTTAAGCTCCATTCGAAGGCAGAGCATCATATCAATACTATGTATGCTTGGAATCAGCATAAAAGGGCTATTTGTCACGTTCCTGACCTGTTTTCTTTTGTCTTGTATTTATTTAGTTGGTCAGGGCGTGAGTTGGGTGGGTTTGTCTATGTTGGGATTTTGTGTTCGGCCTGGTATGATTCTCAATCAGAGGCAGCTGTCAATCGTTGTCCCTGATTGAGAATCATAAGGCAGCCGGGGTTTCACGTGTGTTTTGTGGGTGTTTGTTTCCGTGTTTGTATTCGTGCCACACGGGACTGTTGTCGGTTGTATTCGTTTTGTTATTTTGTTTCATGTTAGTGTTCAGTTTCGATTTAATAAATTATCATGAGCACTACCCACTCTGCGTGTTGGTCTGATCCATGCTCCTCCTCGTCTGAGGAGGAGAACGACTATGACGACCGTTACACTATTGACAGCAACTCATCAATGTTAGATGTCATAAATGAGGACCGGAAAAAGAAAGTGGAGAAAAACTGTACTTACATTAGAACAATTGCAGATGTGCTCCTATTAACTGTCACTCAAAATATAGCGCAGAGAGGTCATCGAGAGTCTAATGACTCTCACAACAAGGTTTTTTCTTTTGACAAGCTTAGAAAAAAATTGCAAAGCATGACCCTCTCATAGAGAAAAGGTTGAATGCATGTGGCGATGCTAATAAGTACACAAGCCACCAAATCCAGAATGAAGTTATTGAGGGCTTAGCTGAGAAGGTACAGAGTGAAATAATAAGAGAAGTAAAAGAACGTGACGTTTTTTTGTGTAATTGCAAATGAAACCAAAGATTTAAAGAGAAAAGAACAAATTACTTTAGTTGTGAGGTACAATTACAACGGGGCCACAGTCAGCTGAAAGCTTAGATGCAGCAGGTCTCACAAAAATTATAATTGATTGCCTTGTAAAACATGATCTGGACTACAGAAATAATCTTGTGGGCGCAAGGCTATGACGGTGCATCTGTCATGAGCGGAAAGCATTCTGGTGTGTGTGCACGGATTAAAAACTGTGCAAGATTGACATTTTGTGTGCACTGTAATGCACATTGTTTGAATTTGGTTCTTGTCGATGCTGTAAAATCAGTGCCTGAGGCAGTTCACTGTTTTGCTCTCCTGCAGAAGCTTTATAACTTTGTATCTGGCTCGTACTCTGGCTGTATCCACAGCAGCAGCAGCCCGGGGAACTACGGAGACTTACGGATGTAAGGTGTGTCTGGCTCGTACGTTCATCTCAAGTGACTTGCAGTTCAGAAAGAGCTGTATCCACAGCAGCAGTCCAGGGAACTACGGAGACTTACGGATGTAAGGTGGGCATGCAGATACAAGGCCGTAATCTGAGGGACAGGCTTCCAGCAGTTCTGAGAGTGCTACAGGATATCAGACTTGAAAATAGTGGTGACAGATCAGTGGAGGCAAGGGGCCTTCTTTCTCAAATAGATTTACATTTCATAGGGCTTTTGGTTACCTTTTGTAAAGTGCTTGGTGATGCCAAATGTCTTACTGACATGCTCCAATCAAGCTCTCTTGACCTAGCAAGGGCTGTGGATCTAGTAGGTGCCCTTACAGACACAGTACAGGACTACAGAAGTGAGGGTTACTTTGGAGAACTACGGAAAGAGGTTGAAGAGATTGCAGAGCACTGCAAAATAAGTGTACAAACAGTGTGTAAAAGACAGCTTAAAACAAGCTTAAGATTTCATGACTCATTGACGATGAGCACTGTAGGACAGAAAAATAGAGACCAAAGTGATGGTGAGAGCTTCCAAAGAGCTATCTTTTATCAGCTGCTTGACAGTCTCACAGCTGAGCTGCAGAGGCGTTTTTCAAAGAAGAATTGCGAGATAATGCAAGGGGTCCAGTCTCTCAACCCAAAGAGTACAACATTCTTCAATGAGGAGCCTCTGTTTGCCTTTTGCTCAGACCTTTGAGTCAGATTTAGAGGGCCTCAAACATGAGGTTCATCAAACCAAGTGACTTCTTGATAGGACAGAGACAAGTGGAAGGGACAGACCGTCTACTCTCCTTGACTTTGTTGAGTTTCTAGAACCATATAAAAGAGGTCTTCCATGAGCTATTTCCACTTTGTAAGATTTCTGTTGTCACACCAGTCAGCAGTGCTTCTTGCGAGAGAAGCCTCTCAGCTTTAAAACTGATTAAAACCGGATTTCTCCGTGTTGAGTCAAGGACGGCACGCTCCCTCAACGTGGATGAGGTTGTGAAACATTTTGCCAGTTCTCACCAGAACTGCATAATTATGCTGTTTCTAAATCTACTTAGGAAAGTTTGGCACTTAGGCGGTCCCTCTGGTCATGATTAAAACCTGCACTGTGTACTAGCTAATACACTGACATTCTAAAATGATCCATCCAAAGGGTATCATGTCACACATATTTAATTTGGTCTTGATTAGGCCAATTCTAAAACTGAACTTTTCGTTGCTATTAGTTAACATAAGTTTGTAACAGTGATGGGCACCAAAAATATTTTTAAAGTCCATTTCTGCCTGATACCTGGTATGTCAGATTTTAGATTTTTGTAAATAAACTATGCAATTTATGTAACACATGCTTATCTCCTTAGAGCTTGAGCTTAATTTTCTGAAAATATTTTGGGATGTTCAACACTTAGACCCAGATGATGTATTCATGAAAATAGAGTGACCCAAGTCTCTCCAGTATGTGAGTACAGTACTGTGTGTGTGTGTGTGTGTGTGTGTGTGTGTGTGTGTGTGGCTCCATCTCTCCCTCCTCTCCTCGCTCTCATTCCCCTCTCTCCCTCTCTCACACTTCACTTCCCATCTCAGGGCTCCAAATGATCTGGGTGGATCCGCTCTCTCTCTCTTCAGGCCCATTCAGAAAGCTGTCTCATGTTTGTGTCTGAGTTTCATAAGCGTTCTCATGTCAGAGCTCATGAGAGTCTGAAGTGATGCTAATCTAGCCCAGCAGCACCCGGCCAGGGGAAACAGCTCCTTTATCCTGCCTGCTGGCGAGCAACCACATGCAGCGGACCACTTGGCTAACTCTCCATGTTTCCATCTCACCCCTTCTTCTGGTTTATTTTTGTGCCTGTTGCGTTTCACAGCGCGTTCTTGCTGTTTTCTCTCTCTCTGTCTCTTTGTCTCTTTGTATCTGTCTATTGTGTCTTTCG